>NC_134439.1:4993105-5183178 GCF_030867145.1 Opisthocomus hoazin | reverse complement strand
TCTTTTTTTTTTTCTTCCAAGGCAGTTTCGGAATTTCATATGCTTGTCTGCAACTCATTGGAAATTATGCGCCATATTGAAAGTGACATATAATTATAATAATTACGGGCAATGAAAAGCGTGGCAATAATAGTAAATGTCCTACAGCTGCGAAGCTTCTGCATGAATTGATTTAAAAGTGACTGGCGTTAAACCAGCTTGTGGCGTGGGGGGAAGCATTCACACGTAGGTATTTCTGGGAGGTGGGGGGGGAAGGGACGGGAGGCAGGAGATCCTGTTTCCTCGCGTTTTCCCCCCGCGAAGCTGCAGAAAACGGTAGCCGAAACAGGCTGGGCTGGCGGCTCGTTTCCAGTCCTAAATCCTCAGCAGAAAAAAAGCGCTTCCTTTCGTTTAATTCCCAAACCCAGGAAAAGTTTGCTGTTTGCATGCACGAGATTCCTCTTGGTACAGAGCAGAAAGGTTCCCCACCCCGAGCGAAGCGAGCCCCTGAAACGGAGCCTTCGAAAACGCCTTCAAGCGAAAATAATAATATCTTCTTTTAAAAGAGCTCATTAGACTTAGTTTAGATCTTTTCCACCTTTTTGCCCCCCCCCCCCCCCCCCAGAAATGGAGGCTGTATTCCCCGAGCTAAGAAGCTGCTCGTTTCGCGGGGCAAATTCCCTTGAAATCTGGACTTCTTTGCACTACGCTTCACTTTGATTTGGGGATGTGAAGTGAGGGACCAGATGTTTGAAAGATGCTGGGCAAATGTTAGGTATCTTTGGTAGATAAACGAGAGCATATTTTTGCCCGTTTCCTTGATTTATTATGTATATGGAGAGCGTTTCGTCATAACTCTTTGTACTGTAACAATAAAAAAGAGCGATACTAAAGGAGAATGTCAGCGAGGAAATACTATTGGTGAAAGGTCTTCCATTTCAGATTAGACAAAAAGAGGGAAAACCAGATTTATCTCTCCAGTGCAACTTCCGTGTGCTTGGAGTTGCTTGTCCTCGCAGATGAGAAGCGAGTGTCGGACAGAGAGCAGCAGGGCTCCCTTTGCCACCCTCTGCTCCTTAAAAATGGCAAGTACCCCTGGAAAAGGGAAAGATAATCACAATAATAATGACGGGGGGGGGGTGTGCATGAGATCGAAGACTTTGTTTTTATTAGAGAATTCCATGTGCATACCTAAGACAAATTTCAAACACAACACTTACAAAAATTAATAAAATAGAACTTCTTCTTGTTCTTGCTTTTGCATCCATTTAGGTAGTACTCGTTCTTTCAGTAGGTTTTCCTCTTAAAAAAAAAAATCCAAAAAACTAATTACAAAGACCTCAGGGCTTGATTAATTTACCAAAGGAGGGAAAAAAAAAAAAAAAAGAAAAATGAAAAAAAAACCAACCCTATGTCAACGTGCATGAAACATTTTTACAAAATTAAGACAATAAACACCCCAAATGACATATATTGCAGCACTTCCATTAAATACAAGAGTTAGCAGATTACTAACAGTGACACCAAGGGTAGAAACAAGGGTAGGAGTCTTTTTTTTTTTTTGTCTTTCTCTTTCCCTTTCTTTCTTTTCCCCCTTCTCTCTCTATCTATTTACTTTTTTATTATTATTATTATTATTATTTCATTTCGGGGGGGTGGAATAGGAGGGGAGGGAGGTCTAGGAAGGAAAACAAAAATTAAAAAATGCAACTAGAAGCCTGATTTTTTTTTTTTTTCTTTTTCTGGACACGACAGATCAGTGGGAACGCCAGTCCGTGCATTGGTGGCCCAAACTTTCGAGCTGTGTTGCCGCTGCCGCAGAAGGCTTGTCCCACCAATGTGCAGGTTCTCCCTGTCCTCGCAGCCAGCCTACACCCCCCTCATCCTCTCGGCTCTCTCACACACTCACTCACTCCCTTTCTATTTTTTTTCTTTTTTGTGTGTGTGTGCGCGTTTTAAATAATACTTTTCACTCCGCCGTTTTCTCCTCCTCCTCCTCCGCGCTCAGTTGCGAGGAGTTGAGCAATTTGTTCTCTTTTTTCCACTTCATCCTGCGGTTCTGGAACCAGATTTTGATCTGCCGCTCTGTCAGGCAGAGGGAATGGGCGATCTCGATCCGCCGGCGCCGGGTCAGGTAGCGGTTGAAGTGAAATTCCTTCTCCAGCTCCAGCGTCTGGTAGCGGGTGTAGGTCTGGCGGCCTCGGCGGCCGCTGGGCCCGAAGGAGGAACCTGTGACACCCGCAAAAAAAGAAAAAACAAAAAGGGAAAAAATAGGAAAAAATAATAGAAAAAAACGTAGGGGGAAATGGGGAGAGGAGGGAAGAGAGGAGAGGAAAAAGAAGGGAAAGCCCCGAGGTTTGGTGGAGCCGCGGGGACGCTGCATAACCCGCGGGGATGCTGCGCCCCGCACCGCGGCTGGGCGCTGAGGGGGGGCTGTGTGCCCGCTCCCCTGCCCGCCCCCCCCCCCCAAAAGGCTTTGGCCAACCCCAAAACGACCCCCGCCGCGGTGAGCCCCTCCGTGCGCGCACGCGGGCTCCGCGGAGGATCCGCAGCCGCGCAGAAGGGTTAATGCTGAACTTGCCAGGCTGCGGGCAGGGCTGGGGAGACAGGGCGAGATCTATCTTATTCCAGGATGAAAAATCGCAAGGTGTTCTCCCTCCCCCCGCCCCCCCCCCCCCCCGCTATTTTCCACCCTACCGGCAACCGTAATAGATCTGAGCGTTTAAGCAATAATGAAGTGAATCGATCTGCCCAAACTCTGCATTAAAGAGGACACAACACTTTATGTCCCTGCGCTAATGGACATCAATTTGGAACTTAAAAGGCAACAAATGCATCTAAACATGGGAAGGGGGGTGGCGAGGCTCGATTATTTTTCTTCCCCCTTCTTTTTCTTTTTTCTTCCCCCCCACCCCCCCGATTGAGGAAACAGCACTTAAAGAAGTCATATATCACCAGGGGGGAAAAAAAAAATCCTCCCCAGGCAGACTTTTCATTAGGTGCGAGTTTCATTAAAAATGTAGCCCTCTCCTTTCCAATATTTAAACACTTTTCTATGATTGAACTCCAGCTCGGGTAGCCAGCGAGAGAGGGAGCTGCGGGGGGGGGGGGGGGGGGGGTGGTGGTGTCCGTGCGCGTGTAAAGTCATCCAGATCTGATTTAGAAAAGATATCTCCCTCTGCGTGTGGGGGAAGACAGAGACAAATCGCTGTAGCGGAGTGACACACAAACTGGAATGTGCAAGAAAAAAAAGGGGGGGGTGGAAGGAGGAATACTGTATTGGGGTTTAAATACGGGCAAACTTTTTAGCTGGGGGGGGGGGGGGGGGGAGAGAAAATACTTCAACGGCGTGAAGTTTTAGTGCGTGTCAGGCGCAAGTTGGAGCTTCTCGTGTCGCCCAACTTCCCCGCTGGAAGTTTGGGCTCCGAAGTGAACCTTGCTCCTGCTTCCCTCGCTCGCTCGCTCTCTCTCTCTGGCGGTAACAAATAAGAAAGGGGGGGAGGAGATTGATGTATTTATTTCTGTAAAAGAGTAAACTCACTATTGCAAGAGTTCATCCGCTGCATCCAGGGGTAAACCGGGGCGGAACACTTTTGCTCCTCGCTCTCTCCGAACACAGTTTTGGTCTGCGCGCAGTCCGACTTGCGCGGCTCGGGGGCGAAGGGCACCTCGTCCAGGTTGGGGGGGCCGCACGCAGGGTCCTTCTCCCTGAAAAACCCGCCGGCCCCATAGTCACAGGCGGAGCTGCGGCCGTAGGCTCCGTTGCTTTGCTGGTAGTAAGGAGAGGAGGTGTAGCCCTTCTCCTGGACGCCCGTGGCTCCGTAGGTGGTGGGGTAGTGCCTCAGAGGGTCCGCATAGCCCGAGGGATAAAGCGGGATCTGTCCCAGGAAGGGCTCCTGCCCCGCCGCCAGACTCACCGGGAAGGTCGAGTTGACAAAATAAGAACTCATTGGAAGGAGCCTGCCGTCCTTTTTTTCCCCGGCTTTATGATTTGTTGTGTTTTATAGTCCAAGTGGTTTAGCTATTAGTAGTATATCGGAGATTGGGTTTTAGCTGAAGGGAGATGGCGTGGTGCCAGCGAGGGACACAAGGAAATACAACCATCTGATCATGGGCTGACCAATAGCAGGCGCCTGAGGTTGCAAAATAGCACCCATGAGGAGCCGAGATTGCACCAGGGACCCCAAGAACAAACCATCCACCCCCTTTTCCCTCCCTTTTAAACAACAGAAGCGCACCCCCTTAACCAAATATATAATATCTGCCGAAAGAAACATTCCCGGCGCGCTCGGAGCTTCATAAATAAATAAACGTGTCGTGTCCCCCTCCCGTCTCCCCCCCCCCGCCTCCGGAGCTCAGCGCGGGGGTGGGCGAGAGCCCGTTCGCACGGACGGCGGTGCGCACGCCTCTATGTATTTACACACATCCAACGTATACAAATACCCGCTGTAAGTGGGGGGGGAGGAAAAGTTAATTATTCGCATTCGGACAACTTTAACCCCTAGTGTTTGCAAGCCGCCCTGAAATGGCTGGGTACTTCGCACAGTTAAAGGAAACAAAAAAAAAAGGGGGAAAAACTTTTTTTTGGTGTGTGTGAGAACTTTGTAAGGAGGAGATCCCGCCGGGTTGATTCACTTTGATTTGCTACGGGAGAAGAAATCGGGTTTGACAACTTATTTCGGTCCACGTTTGTCTAATTACCATAGATTAGCATTCCCCGTTCAGAAAAGCTGCGCTCGCTTGAACCAACCCTTCGCTTTTGCTATATCACACCTCCTTTCTTTTTTCTTTCTCCAAAAGCTCCATATTCGGGAGATGAATGGAAAATCGAAGTATTCCCTTTATCCCTTGCTAAATCCCGATCTCCTCCCGAGTCCGGTACCGCATTGTGCCCTCTTGCGTTTTTTTGTTAATACCGAATCTATGCCCGACCTTTTATGGCTAAAAGAAAGCCTTGGGTTACGGTCAAAAGCGGAGTTTATTGATTGTTACCGATCGAGTTGGGTTTTTTTGTTTGTTTTTTGTTTTTTTTTTTTTACGAGAGGAAAGCCGGCGGGGTGATGGGGCTGCTGTCTTGGAGGTGCGCAGAGACCCCACGGTTTTGCACCCCCCTACCCTTTGAGCCCGTCCCCACTGCAAAATACCCATTTTTGCAAAGTTAAGAGGCTGGAAGAGCTAATTCCGCAAGCCTCAAGCAATTCCCGGTCCCCCTACAAGCCGCGCTTTGCGCTGAGTTTTGCCTCTCTCCGGTTTGGCCGGGTTTCCTCGGCAGAGATGGGCTCTGCCCTACCTGGAGCATCCCCCCGGCAGACCCCACTCTGCTCAAGGTAGGGCTGCAGCTCTGACCGCCGCGCTCCCTTTTCTTAAACGGGAAAATCGGAGCCATCTCGCAATGAAAAGAAAAAAAAAACCAACCAAACCCAAGCCTTAAATTAAAGCCAGGACTGTCTCCCGATCACTTGCGTTTTATCAAGGAATTGTTTCCTGTCCGAATTTGTAGCCATCTGTCTGTCGGGTCCTACGCGCAGTGAAATGACTTGCCTTACAACACACACTCCCCTGTATTTGAATCTGTGAATGCGTGTGCCACAAATCTAGAATTACATACATTACATGGTTTCTGTAGGGCTGCCAGCGCGGCTCTCTCTGACGGAGCTTCAAGTATCTACGAAACCAGTATCTTATTACGAGCTAATTTATTTTAAACATCGTGTTTACAGCCGCAGAGCCAAGATTGTTTCATGCCACGGCTGCAATGAACATTTCGACTGAAACGTAATCCTTATAATTCAAGGAAATAACATGCAAAGGAAGTAGTTTTCCATCCTCCACTCCCTCTCTGACTGATATCTCTTATATTTGTTCTTGCAGAGTTTCCCTTTGTGTGTGGAATGGACCCAAACTTACGTAGATCTGCTTTATTGGTATGCAAGGAAAAAAAAAAAAAGTGAGATTGAAAGGGAACGATGGCTAGAGAAGAAAAAAACAAACCACAAAACCCAAGGCTGGGAGGAGAGCCTGAAGTTAACTGCTTTGCAGGAGCCGAGCAGCTCGCACAGCTGATAAGAGTTGCGCAATATTCGTAGCTCTGCAAAACCAGCAGTTATCTGGCATGATCAGCTCCGCATGCGAATTTCGGGCTAAGAAAAGGGATGTCCTGATAACTCGATGCGTGAGTACATCTGCTGGAAATGTTTGCTCTGATATTGTTTCTCACTTCTTGTGATTGCTCGGCAAATAAATCCCTCGAAATAGTTTGGGAAAAAATCTCCCCACCCTAAATTTTACCGTATTAAAATGCTGCTCATTACAGGACCTTTGTGGCCAAACCAGGATTTTAACGTAGTTTGACAGCTGACGTTTAAAAGAAAATAAAAACGCACTAATTGAAGCTGACCGCTTGCTAATTGCTTATTGCTGACACCTTAGACGCGCGATAGATAAAAAATCGTACGTCTCGCCTCTGAGAAGAAGGATGACCCTCTAGGTGGTTATTTGGGGGAGAAAAAGAAAGGTAGAGAATTTGGTTCCCAACCTTAAAAAAAAAAATCCATGTCTGTCATAGTTTTCATCTTCGGAGGGTCAGGCCCGCGGTCTAATTGATTTGCCACCTATAACACATGTAAATAGGAGCAGAGGTCTGAAACCGCACTAAATCTCAGAGAACTGGATGTTTAGCCCAGCGCTGGTTTCTACTCTCAGTCCAATAGCTTAACAAAAAAAAAAATCAAATTAAAAAAATTAAAATGTTGGCTTATTAGCGTAGCTGTGTGTCAGACGCTCTCCCGCCTTCCCCCCTGAAGTCCGAAGGTAAATCTGAGACCGATATTGCGAATATATTTTCTTTGGACGCCTCCAGCGTCAGCCCAGCCAGGGGAGACGCAGACCCAGAGCAGTAACGGTCGCAGAAGCCAGCTTCTGCAGCACCCTGGAGTGAAACCCGGCTTTAGGGCACCGGTGGGCGCAGCTTTATTCAGCCTTTGGCCTCGTCTCTTCAAAAATCAGGGTTTGTTGGGAAGGAGCGATAAAGCGGGGAAGCTGCGAGAGAGACCAGAAGGCAGTTTAACACATTTCCCTGGGCTGGGAGCCGGCTTTCCGCTCCTGACAGGCATCACTCTACTGGCAGGGTATAAATCCAGCTAAAGAGAAGGATTTACAGCTTGTACTACCCCAGCTCTCTGCCCAGGAAGGTCCCACTTTTTGTCGCTTTGCTTTTCTGGCCAGCAAACCCCGAGCCCACCGAGCAGAGGCAAGGCAGATAGATGAGGGGATTAAAACAACACCCAAATATTTCGAAACGCAAACAGAACAGAGCATTGCTTGTGTGAAAGCTGAACCCGCGAAGAAGTTGGTAGAAAGTTCAGTGCAGTTGGTTCCAATAAAAAATGAAACTCTCTTTTTTCATGTGGAGCTGGAATTCCCGACCCTTCTGAAGTGAGAACACAGCGGGGGTTTCCCCACCGAGGGACTTATTGCAGCCATAAAGTCAAGCCAACACCACGAAAACACTTGAAAAAACCCCTTGTTCCTCGAGTCAGACACAGAAAGCCACTAGCAGCTGAGCAGCCTCCCCTGTAATGCTCCTGCACACCCCAAATCGCATCCGAAAAAAAACCCGGCAAAGCAGGGCTGAGCTCCAGGGTTGTATTTAAAACAACGATCCCTGAAGGTGTAAAAAAATACCCGCTCTCCCCGCGCAGAACCACCTGAAACTTAATTTCCAGCAATTTAAGTTTAATTTACCTGACTTCCCGTACAGTGCATAATAACCTTGTTAATGGGATCTTTGAAAAGAAGCAATAATAATCTGCCATTGTTCCATTACAGAGTGCAGCTAATTATTAACAAAAAAAAAAGGGAGGGGGGAGGAGAGGAGGGCAGGAGGGGAGAGGGGCATTGGAGGAGTCAAAATGCATCCAGACCCAAGCATTCCGAGAAAGCCAGCCCTGGGAAGGGGAAAGGGGGGAGACTACTGGTCAAATCATATTGGGAAAGGAGGGAGAAGGGGAGGAGGAGGCGAGACGGATCATGTAATGCAGCAGGCAAATGCTGGGGGGTTTTGGGAATTACAGCATGGAACAAGTTAATCACGGCTGTTGCTGGTCAAAAGAGAGAAACTTCCCCCCCCCCCCCCTTTTTTTTGTTTTTGTTTTTCTTAACATAGTCCCTGGGCATCTCACTTTCTTCGAGAAAATGTCTAGACGCAAACAGTTGCCAGGAAACTGTGTGGCAGAAGGAGAAAACGAGAGAGAGAAAGCGAGCGGGAGGGAGGGAGAGCCAGAAACCTTTGAAAATCACAGACACGCATTGTCCCTTCCGAGCCTACAGTAACTTAAAAGCGATTCGTCCCCTGCCCTCACCCCCCCGGCTCCTTCCCCAGCAACCGCCCGAGCCCCGTCTACACGGCTCGACGGCTCTTCTCCAGCCCCCGCCGCAGTGACCGCTCCCGGCAAGGCAGAAACACACAAGCTCCCCTGAACCCACCCCCCCGCCCCGAGTGTCGCAGCATCTCCACTCGTGTTGGCGCTCGGCAGCCCACCAGCTGCCTGCCACCCTCCAGACAGCTGGGTGGGAGCCGTTGGATGGGTGCGCACGTATGGATTTGCGCCCAAGTACGGATTTGCGCGCACGTATAGATCTGCGCCCACGTATGGATTTGCTCCCATGTATAGATTTGCGCCCACGTGGCGCGGAACAGAGGTACACGCATATCAGGGGTAGGTTTGGGGGGACGTATAGAGCAGCACGCGCGCAAAGGGTGCCCACAGCTCACATGAGGGGACATATACGTCCGGGTGCACCCTATAGATCCCTCACTTTAAGGCTCGACATATAGCTAAAGACAAGTCAACCGTCCCCAGCTCCGGGCTTGGAGGGGCGGGGTGGGGTGGGGGGGGTGTCCCGGCCGGGGAGCCGGGAGGGCAGACCGGGCAGGGCCCCCCCGCCGGGGTACCGGCTCCGGGAGCCCCCCGGGAGCCGCCGGCCGCCGACGGTAGATGGCAGCAAACGGCGGGGAATGGGCGAGCCCCGCGGCGGTCCCGGCACCGGGGGACACCGGGCGGAGGGGGCTCCCCTCGGTCCGCGCCGCTTTGGTTCGTTTTCTGCCATAAACGAGCAATGGAGGGAGCCGGCAGGGGAGCCCGGCCCGGAGCAGGGCGCAGCCCCCCCCCCCCCCCCACACGCACACCGGGGGTGCGCGGAGCTTTCTCGGTCACCCCACACCGCACCGGGTTGAAATGGTTAAAAGAGCTGTCCGCAGCGAGCTGCGGGGTTTCCACAAGTGGCCGCCCACGCAGGGTGTGGAAGAACCGGCATAAAAGCTTCTTGGTGTAAGGTTGCTGAATTAATATGATTTTTAAATATTTTTTTTCTTACAAACGGCAGATAAAAACCCGAGCTTGGAGACACGTAGGGAAAAGGGAGAACAGGGCTTGAACCGGCATTAATTTCTTTTTTTTTTTTTTTTTCCCCCGTGATTTATGAAAAATGTAACAGGTTCGGGAAGAAATAGCTTTTAAAAATGACTTTCTGTTTATTATTTCCGCGGCTTGTGAGCATTTACTCATGTCGGCGCAATACTCAGGCACAGTCACTTCATGAGATAAATCGTCACGTCATAAAACGGTTTATGCTTAAGTAATGAATCTCTTCTTACTCCATCTCGCTTCACACACACACATTATCTTATTTTAAAAATCACCTCGTAACAGTAGCAATTAGTACTATATTTCAACAGGCCCCCCCCCCCGAAATCTTGCAAAAAAACCCCCCACACATTTCAAATGACGGGCATCTCCGGACAAATATTTTCCTAAACCCGAAGGCGAGCGTCAGGGTGTCAGACGGGGGGGGGAATCACCGACAGACCGCGGGGTAGAAGCCCAAGCCGGTATTCCGGCCGGGAGAGCCGTAAAACCCCGCTCACACTGCAGCAAGCAATTAAACACACCGAGGTTTATTGCATCGCAGCGTCAGCTTCATTTGGGAGTTTCGGGAGGGGGGGGGGTGAAAAAAAAAATACAGTGAGAGCGCTGAGCTCTGGGTTGGCTTCGTCCTTATTATCTCCCCCCCCCCGTCTTTTTTTTTTTTTTGTTCCCCCCCCCCCCTCCTTTTTTTTTTAACCAATTTCCAGAGCCTTATTTCCAAGGACTGCCGCGAACTGCCCTCTCCACAGAAACCACCCACATAATAACGACCCTAGAGAGCAAGGCAAAACCCAACTGGCTTCCACACAAACTTCGCCAAATTACTGGGCTCGCCTGAAGACAGGCAAACTGGCAAGAGATTCTGCGAGGGGGGGGGGAAATAAAACACGACAACTACCCACAAAGGGTTTGGTATTTTTTTAAAGGCAGTGTCTAAAAGCCTTCGTCACCGACCCGCTGCGAAATCCTTCATTCCAAGTCTACTATCTCCAGGTGATCTTACAGGCTTAATTTTTCCTTCTAATTCCGTTATTTGAATTTTATCTTTCTCATTTCTTTCTGATTTTGTTCCTTTGTTTCTTTCTCACTCTCTTTCTTTCTTATATTTTTTCTATTTTCTTTCTCCATTTCTTTCTCTCTTTCTTTCCTTCTCTTAATTTCTTTCTTTACCTTTTCTTTCCATTCTTCATTCTCTCTCCTTTTCCCTTTTTTCTCACTTTTATGCTACACTTTTTTTGAAAAATTGTCACTTAAACAGATTTCCACCACCCTTGATCTCTTCCAGTGCCTCCCTTCTTCATCCCCCCAACCTTTTCTTTCTATTTCCCCCCCTCCGGGTAAAGGGGAGAAGGAGATGGGTAATGGAATAGAAAAAGCAGCTTGACAAATGCATTTTCTCAAAGAAAAAAATTAAATTAAGAGAAACAGATATTATTCCCTTACCTTTTGACGTCCATTTCTGTGGTATAAGTAAAATACATAGGGAGGGAGAGACAGCGTTTGCTTATCTGTTAGCTGACAAATATTGTCCCAACCTGATAGCCGTCGATTGCCTCTCTGACTTGGGAGAGCTTCTTGCATTTCTGTCATTTGCATAGAAAATGGAGTAACTTCCCTCTTTGAAAAATGATAGCCTCCACTCGGTCCAGAATCTCCTCTGCCCCTCCATTACTACTGAGATTCCAAATCAGCAGGCAAATTAACAGAGGAATTAAAAAAAAAAAAAAAAAAAAAAGCAGAGAACTCTTTTCCTACGTGCGGGTGCGGAGGTGGGTGGCTGTGTGTCTGGGCGTCCCCCCCTCCTCTCTCCCCTGCTTTAGCCCTACCGAGCTTATACACAAAAGTAAAAAAATGTAAAGAGGCGAGAGCCCTATAGAGGACACTGATCCGACCCAAGGTGCAGCGGACAGAAGAATGGTGCAATATAACCACATGGGAAATAATAAAAAGTTCATGTTCACGGTTAGCAGTCCACATGACCGCTCTGGCCAATCCCAGAACCCAGCCACTCATAAAGTTCTATCACAAAGTTGTAAATTTTCATAAAACAACAAGGAATTTATTGCATTTCTTCATGACCGGTTTAACAGCAGTCTTTTTCTTAGCCGCCATCTTTTTTTTAAACAAAAATAAAAGGATATGAAAGGGGGTTCAGGGATTTTTTTCCACCCCCTCCTTGGTTACATGGGGGGGGCAGTGGGGGTGTTGGAGAGAAATAATCGAATAAAGCCTCACCCGTTAGGATATGGACAATAACAGCCCCCCCAGAATAAAGAGCTCAGGGTTGGGGTTGGCTTTTATATAGGGAAAGGCACAGTAAAACAGTGGGGTTCGGGGGGTATTTTTGATGTCTTATTTTTACGCGATTTGGATCCTTTCTGCTGAAAAGAGCAATTAGCAGATTTAAGGGGGGGGTGGAGGGGTGGGGGGCAAAAAAATAAAAAAGAGTCAAATAAAGGCAATAAAAGCGGGGCCGGGGTGCCCGTGCCCTGGGCAGAGCCGAGCCTGCGGGGTTCGTGTCTGCGGGGCTCCGCGCGGCCAAACCCCCCCCCCCGGGACCCCACCCGCGGCCCCCGCTATAGCGCGGGGGGGGCGATGCTCCGGCAAGGTGGGTCTCCCCGCCGGTAAACCGCTGCCCTGCCTTTAACACGCTCCAGCGTCGGTGTGCCTTGCTTTGCCTTTTTTTCACGGATTTCTCCTCAATTCCTGCTCGCCCGCCGAGGTCCGGGCCAGCGGGGCAGGCAGCCGGGCCGCTGCGGGCCAGGAGCATTTTCCAGGGGGAAATTTCTGGAATCGCTGCCCTTTTCCACCCCCCCCCCGCCCCCTCCCCATCCCCGCTATGCACAGAGCACTTCTGCAAAGGGGTTGCACCGAGCGATTTCACCAAGATTTCCTTCTCTTATCCCTTCCCTTCGAGTGGGAATTTCGGCATGGAAAAGCCGTAATAGATGCTGCCTTTAATGACGGGCTTCCCGCAATTAGTATCTGCGGCATATACTGCAAATTTATATTCTAGATGCGGGCGCGCACCATATTTTCGCTAAAACCTGCTGAAGGATGCGCTGCGCGCCCACGCTGGGGGCACGGAGTCAGCTCCGGTGGGGAAGGAGCGGAGAGGGAAGGGAGGGGAGAAGGTGGGAAGCTGCCCTCGCCAAGTCCTCCCGAAGCCGGCTGCTTTCTTTCTTTTTATTTATTTATTTTCTCTGTGCTTCTTGCGCAACGCGTTTGTGAAGTAAATTACGTGGAGCCTCCGCGGGAGGAATCCGCGTCTTCACTGCGCAGCCTGGCAGTGTAAATAAACAGGCAGGGGAGGGAGGGGGAGAGGGCGGCGGAGGATGCTCCCCCGCGCAAGTGCTTAAATTTACTCGCCTTTTGTTTTGCATTGTTGGTTTTTCCCTGCGTTTAATTGCTTTAATTTATTTTATGCGTGCTTTGATGCTAAACGTTATTTGGCGCTAATGAAAGAGTTCCAGTCCGCAGTAAAGTAATCGAAGGGCGGAGGGAGAATCTTAAAAAAAAATATATGTGTATACTAAAGGCATAGCAAAATAGATGGGTTTTCTGCAAATTAGTTACAAGCAGAAGACAATTAAAACACGGGGAGGAAAGACTATTTGGGCTGTTTCTGGCCCCTTTGCTTTCCTCCTTTACGCTTTTACCTACCTCAATAGTAGCCCCAGCGCAATCGCGGACGGGGAGAGAGAAAGGAGACGAGTCCGCACCGCGAGAGCCCCGAATATTCATTATATCTTAACATATTCGCCAAATCTATTGAAAAGGTACTAAGTTTTGAAGGGATTGGCTCTTCTGAAAAAAAAAAAAAAAGAGAGAGAGGTTTGGGACGATAGATCGAAGTATGCATTAATCTAACAGGAACTTTTAGTATATTTATCTTCTCTGGGAAAAGGCAATTCCAAAAGCCCGTGTGTTATTTTTAATAAGAAAAAGAGGAACGAACCCAACGCGATGATAGATTATTGGAGATTTCCTTTTATTTCGAAGAATAATAATCACAGACAAGGGGAAAAAAAAAACAAAGCAACGCGTCGCCATTAAATAATTTGCTACTTTGATATACAACATTTTACGTAGCACAATATTAATTAATTTTATTTTCTTTTTTTTTTCATAGAGACTTGAACATGGAAGAAATCCGGGTAAAAAAATACACTGACAAAAGAGCACAGCAAGGAGAAAAGAACCACAGAGGGTACAGAGAGAAGGCGCAATAATCATTCGTGTTATGTACAGAACTATAGACGCTAAGTATAATTTGCATTCAGACTTTCGGGTCACTTTATCTAAATTAAAGGTGCTAAACACGACCACGTTACTTCATACCGAAAGGTACACCGCGAAATACAAACGGAGAATTGCAAATTACTTGTACTCTAGGTAGACTCACATAGAAAAATCTGTCTATTCTGACTCTAAAGCCACATGGGATAGGTAGATAGTCATTCTATTGTACAAAAAAAAAAGACTTTAATATAGGTAGTATTTTTTTCAGTGTCAGGAAACACAATGTATCATTCCTAGGGCTTTTAATTATTTATGCACTTATCATTTATCTATTTTAATATACAGTCTTTTCCTGTGTGTGTTCCCCCCCTTTTTCTTCTCGCGTGGGTTTCCACGTTTCCTGAATCCACCTCTCTCCCCTTTCATTCCTCCTCGTCGTCCTCCGCGTCTGGTTTTTCCTGGCTGTTGGAGCCGCAGCAGGCAGTTTTATTTTCTTTTTTCCACTTCATGCGCCTGTTCTGGAACCAGATTTTGATCTGTCTCTCCGTGAGACACAGGGCGTGGGCGATCTCGATGCGTCTCCTCCGCGTCAGGTAGCGGTTGTAGTGGAACTCCTTCTCCAGCTCCAGGGTCTGGTACCTGGTGTAGGTCTGGCGGCCGCGTTTTCTGTCGGTGCCTGGGAAAGAAATGCGGATTTAGATCATCTGGGGGGCTTAGGGGAGGTGTTTTGGCGGCTGCTGGGTTGGTTTGCTCGCTTGCTTTTCTCTTGGCTACCTAGCAAGCACCCATCCACTGCAGTCCCGCGGGGGACAAAACCCTCGGAGGAACCTTGCAACTCCTGACAGCTTTTCTCTTTATCTGAAAGAGGAAATCCTTCTGCTCGAGGCTTTTCCCAGCTCACCCTCCCTGTCCTCAGCCCCCCAAACCACCGCAGCTTGAATTTCCCTGCATCTAGGAAAAGCCTGCAGTGCTTTTTTGTGTGCTCCTGTGCTCCTGTGCATGTCCCCAGACTTCACAAAGTTTCCTGCCCTCGGAGCACCGCTCAGACTCAGAGCTCCTGCTTGAATTTTTATTTAGAGACCAGAAATTTGGGATGGTTGGGGAGCAAATACAGAAATACAGTCGAGCCAGAGGGAGAGAGGCATCTGCTCCCTACACAAATCCGGCTGTTTGCCCTCTTTTAAAGCTGTCATCAGGGTGCCTGCTTGGAAGGTGTGTGCGGTCTTCATAATTTCAGGGGACGTTTTGGGCACAGAAGCGGCTTCTGAGGCTGACAGAGGGGAGCTTCTGAGGCTGACAGAGGGGCTGCAGCCCCCGGGCTGCTCTTGCGGGGGGGGGGGGGGGGGGCGGATGAGAAGCGCCTCAACCCTTAGCCCAGGCTCCCCAGCAGCCCAGCTGCTTTCCAGGGTCTGGAAAGGGCCCAGCTCCTAATCCTCCCCTCCACCCGACATTTCCTGGAGTCTGATTGGAAATCATTCTACAATATGGTGCTTGTGATCCTGACTCTATTTTCTGTGTAAATGCTATGTATATCTATAGTATAATGTCTTCTTTCCCAGAGCAGTGGAGATGGTGAATAGCAGCCCTCGGCCTCTCCTCCGCACATTCCACCAGACTCCTCTTCTTCTTCTCCTTTTTTTTTTCCCCCACCCCTCTTTCTTTTTAAAAGAAGAAAAGATCCAGTCATTAAAAGGAGAGAAAAAAAAAAAAAGGGGGGGGGGGGGGGGGAAGGGCAAAATAGCCAGGCTAGCTGTAAAGTAAAAATGTGCAGGTCGTGGAATGTGGGTTGTAAAATCCGCTGAGGGAAGAGCCATAAACCGCTGCTGAATAGGGATGACAACTCTATCTCTGCTCGCTGATGAAATTCCACAAGAGCAATCGCACAGTGGGCATGGGGGGGGGGGGGAGGGGGGGCACCCCACTTTTACGACCCAGGTCGAGTTTCTCTGGGTTTTGGCTCAGCAGATCCCAGAGCACCCAGGGTTTTGCTGAGCGCAGGACCCCGAGAGTTTACTCGGTTTCCAAACCCTCTCTAACGCTGAACCTCTCAGCGTCACAGGCTGAAAGGGGGTTGAGTGTGTGTGTGGGTCTTCTTAAATCTAAAGTCAGATAAAAGCAGAGATGAAGTGTTTACGACTAGAAATATTTGGTCTTTGATAAATCAACTGTAAAAGTGAATGAATTATGGAGCAGGTAATGGAAAGGACTGACCACCAAATAAGTGTGAGGGCAACTCCTGCCTTTATAAGCCGCTACACATTGGGCTGCTTCGCTGTTTTCTTTTTCCTCTGCTTTGCAGGGAGGTTGGCCCGCTCTCCCCTCGCCCCCGAGGTTTGCTAACAAGACCCTTGCCGGATATTTGGCGGCGGAGGGACGCTCGCTCGCAGGGATGCTCTCCAGCTGCAAATCTGGCACGGGCGCAGGCGAAGCCGGGGCGGCTGCAAAACGAGCTCACCCCTTCCCCTCCGCTCGCGGCCGGGATAGCAGCGCCTTTCTCCCCCCTTCTCAAGATCACACGAGTGTAAACACCACCACGCGTGCACACGGACATAGGCCGGGCTGTTCCGAGATGTGGGGGGGCCCAGCCTGGAGCGCCCAGCCCGGCCCCGGTGCGCTCCGTGCCGCCGGGCCCGTGGGGAGCCGGGACGCCCCGGGCCCGAGGGAAATGGATATTTATTAAATGTTAATTGACGTTAATACCCTGGGACGGAGCGAGCTGGTGACTGGAGGCAGCGCGGCCGCCCGGCGTTCAGCGGGTTTGGGTTTGAGACATGTGCGGGGGCTGCGTGTCCCGGCGTGGGGGGGCGGGGGTGGTCCCTCCTCACCGCTCCCCTCGAGGGCAACACTGCGCGGCAGCGTCCCGGGGACCCCCAGACCCCCAGCAGACGACGCCGAGCACCCCTTGGTCCCCAAAGAACCTTCCCCGGGGTACGGAGCGCACCGCACCCCTACGCGGTGGTGATTTTAGGGAAGTCACACAGAGAAACGGGCTCCCCCCGCTATACCCATCCACCCGTCATCTGTCCATCCGTCCATCCATCCATCTATCCATCCATCCATCCGGATTCCGGCCGGAGTGTCACCGTTTTGAGAGCGGGGCGTTTAATCGCGCCGGGAATGATGTGTTGCTGCTCCTGATGGCAACACGCTACGCTTAATTGCAGTGTCTGGGACATCGTGGCGAGGGGCTGGCAAACGCGGGTTTTGCAGTCTTACAGAAAACAAACTGAGCTCGCAAGCACCTCCCATAAAGAGTTTCTTTCAGAATCTATATCTACACGGGGCTAGCACCATCTCCATCCTGTAAATATAGGAGAAGAAGGAGCTGGCCATTATTTCTGCGGCTGTGTCTGTCCCCTCAAAGACAAACTGCCTTTCGCACGGCTCATACACAGCCCCAGCAACACCAATAAATATTTAAAGCTAAAAGGATGGCTTTATGGCGGGGCGGGGGGGTGTGCGTGGGGGGGGGATGTTCGCTCTCTCCCTCTCGCTTTTGAAGATGCGTTTTCGGTGAAACGTCATGAAAGGAGTTGGGGACAATCCCCCCCCACCCCCCTCCCCCTCCGCCACCCCCCGCGCACGCCTGAGAATAATTTACGCTCCCCCCCGCTCCCCCCGCCACTCTGGGCTCCTTTCTTCGGGGGGGGGGGGGGGGGGTTGGGGCTTACCTGTGCTCCTCATCCAGGGGTAGATACGGAAATTACTGTCGCTTTGCAAATCTGAGTCCCTCTGGTCCGTTTTGCCGCAGTTCTGCTTGGAAGCATCTCCCGGGCACATCATGGAGAGGTTTTGCTCGAAAGGGGAACAGTGCATGTTGAAGGAGCCGGGCTCCAGGCCGTAACCGGAGGAATACATGCCGGGGGGCTGGGGGTGCACGGCGCTGCCGCTGGAGTAGAGCCCGGGCATGGAGGCGGCGAAGGGAGGCGTGGATCCGGCCCCATAGCCCGCTCGCTGCGTGTTGGAGGCGAAAGCGCAAGAAGTTTGCTCGGGAAAGACTCCGGATGGGAAAACCGAACTTGCGGCTTGATATTTAGAAAATAAAGCATTCGCATAATACAATGAACTCATAATTTGGCCGGGTGATTTGTAGGTCGGGACGTTTTAGTGTCGGTTTTACGAGGTACCGTGATATATTACGGAATTAGAGTCCAGATTTACACCAAAAAGGAACCCTTTTTCCTCCCGGCCCATGTGACGCGCGGGCACGTGGCTCCGGCGGCGCCAATCGCCGCCCGCTCCCTCCTCGGGGGCAAAAAATTGTGGTGCTGCCGGATTTATAAAATATGATAAATAATTGATGCGATATAAAACCCTCCAAGATCTATGCTGGAAGGGGCGAAATTGTGCTGGAGTCGATAAGCAACCTGTAATCAGTTTTCAGCTCGGACCGAGGGAGAAAGAGGAAAAGGGGGGGGTGGGGGGGGGTAAAAGCACGTTGTTGATAAACCAGCGACTCCCTCTCGGTCTCTCTCTGCTGGAGGAAAAGGAAGGGAGCTCTATTTATCCCTATTGATCCCGTCTAAAATTCCCTCCTTCGCACCATTTCCCCGGCTCCGAAGTACTTTTTCACAAGACTGTACATGATTCCTTCCCCTCCCCCCCTTGACCCCCTCCCCCTCCCCGGCGACCCCCCCCCCCAAAAAAAAAAAAAAAAAAAGACAAATGTCTCATTGATACCTAATAGTTTCAGGGGTTTTTTTTTCCCCCAAATGCCATTCAGCTCTATATCTAATTTATTCCGGTGCCACAGGCTTTGAGCTTCGCATTGAGCTGGCATTTGCTTTCCTTGTTGCGAAAAATAAAGAGTGTACAGATCCCTTGTTTCGCGTGTCAGCGGTTCTGCGGGGCTCAATCACAGGCAGAAGTAAAACCTTACCAGCTGGCTGGTTCGCTTTCTGCTGGAGAAGCAGAGAGACCTTCCAGATTGTGATTTGCCTCAATTTTTCTTAGGGATGGGGGGGGGGGGGGGTGGTAGAAAGAAAGAAAGTCTTCCAGGCAGGAAAAGCAGCCCAGACAATGGTGGTCCAGGGCTTGGGCTGCGTCTCCTTTCCCAAGGTTATGGTGCGAGGGGATGGGTGTGCGGCCCCGCACTCCACAATTGCCATGGCAGGGCAGCTCGGCAGGCGAAGGAGCAGAAAGCAGCTCAGCTGCGCGACTGACAATATCTGGGTTTTTTTTCTTTTTTTTGCAGGGAGAGGAGGGGGAGGAAAGGGAGGGGGACGCGGAGCTGGGCTCTGTCTTGCGCGGACAGCGGGGCGGGCGAGGGGAGAGGGAGAAAGGAGGAAAGAGAAAGGGAAAAGAAAAACAAAAACACCACGACAACAATACACGTTACCTTCAGGCAGGGTTTCCACACAGCCTCCCAACCTGTCACCACCCAGGAACTGCTAGAAACAACGACAAGAGCAGAAGCCATGGCAGTCGTCCCGGCCCCCTCCCCTTCCCCACGGCTCCCAGGCAGCAGCTCCCCGGCCCCAGCCCGTCCCAGCAGCCACCCAGCCCGCCAGCATCTCTCCAGGCAAAGCAGTCTTTGATGGTCAGGGCTGCGGCTCCGACACAATTGACTTTTATTTCCTTTCTATCAAAGTGGTCCTGGAGGAAATGGAGCAGGCTAAAAGAATGATGTCACGGAATTCTCGCTTGTAAACTTTATTGTAACTTTCTTCCGCCGCTTCCAGGTTTAGACAATAGAACAAAGTGATGAAAGAACAACAAAATATATCATTAGTTCCCCCAATAAAGTAATTCACGTATACAGTATACATTCTTTTTCACAGTTAACCTAAAGATCACTTTACAACTTGCTTCACTGTGCGCATGCTAACTAAAGGAGAGAAAAACGCTTTTTTTCTTGTCTTTTTTTTTCTGTTTTTTCCCTTTTTTTTTGAAGAGACATTCATAATTGTAAACAAAACAAAAAAAAAAGCAAAGAAAATCCCGAACCGAAGAAAAGAACAGAAATAAGGAATGTAAAGAGAGAAAGAGAGAGAAAGAGAGAGATAACTATAGCATAAATAGGCAGTTTCATGTTGTTGGGATGTTTGTTTCAATAGCTACCTCCAGTACATACAGATAAACCACAACAAAAAAGGTGGAAAAATAATAATAATAAAAAAAAAGTGCACGAATGTAATTTCACGTAACTCCTATAGCGTTGAAAGCTATGTTAACCAACCCACCCCCCCGGAAAGAAGAGAAAGACAGAGAGAAAGACAGAGAGAGAGAGAAGATTTCACAGTCATGTTTTACATAAGCTATTGCGTTACACTACCACTAGTTAATAACTGGCAAAAGGCAGGAGAGACCTCCCGAGCACTTCTGCGTACTGTTCATTGTATCAAAGGATAATCAGGAAAGTGGTGCTTACAGCTATATTGTTTTACAGCAATAAAAGGCTTTTTTTTTTTTCCCCCTTTCTCTTTTCTATGCATTGTTGGTTTTTTTCCCACCCCTCCCTTACATTAACTGCCATTAACGTGGGGCTCAGGGGTTCTTTTGCACCCCAGCAGCGCTTGCCTTTCAGTCCTCCAAAATCCTTTTATTTCTTGTCCGCCTTCTGTGCTTCCCCTTCCTCATCCACCTCCTGGGCTCTTTCCATTTTCTGTTTTTCCAGTTCTTCCTGCTCGCATTTGCTGCTGGGAAACTTGTCTTTGTTGTTTTCCTTTTTCCATTTCATCCTCCTGTTCTGGAACCAGATTTTGACCTGCCTTTCTGTCAATCCCAGGGCATGCGAGACCTCGATCCTCCGTTTGCGGGTCAGGTAGGGATTAAATAGAAATTCCTTCTCCAGTTCCAGCGTCTGGTAGCGGCTGTAGGTTTGCCTCCCCCTCCTCCGTCCAGCGGCTGCTGGGGAATTGCAAAGGTTGTGTGGAAGAGGGGAAGAAGAGAAGGAGGTTGAAAGATACATAAACCAGGCTCGGGCAGAGGCACACACAGGCTCCCACCCGCTCGCACACACTCACACACGGGGGGGGGGGGGGGTGGGGGGGGGTGGGGGGGGGAAGAAAGGACTCGCAGAAGCCCAGGCAGGAAGCAAACAGGGAGAGGGAAAGGCTCCTCTAGGATATTAGAAAAGGGAAGATGATTGTAAAGGAAAAGGGGTGATGGTGGCAGGGAGGGGAGGGGGTCACCCACCAGCCCACTCCGAGCAGCCCAACTAAAGCCTGCACTTGCACACTTATTATTACCCCAACCACCACCACCACAACAACAACAGACTCCGGCTCTTTGGGATCCCGGAAAATTAAAAAAAAAATAAGAAAAATAAAGAGCGGCAGCCCGGGGAGACCAAGCAGCACCGCCGAAATCCCAAATCAAACGCAAAACAAAAATGAAGGGGCTTTTTAAGGCTATAAAAGTGCCATAAACTTTAAGGACGCTTCCTTCCACAGAAAGCCCGACTCGCTCAGCCCCCAGAAGAAAAGGTCTCCTTCAGGGTAATTAAACTATAAAGCAATTTACAAGTGCAAAAGTTTACCCCCATAAAGCAGTAAAATACAGTCACCGGGGAAGAAAAAGGGAGCGAAAGGAAGAAAGCAAGCAAGAGGGGCAGAAAGAAAGCAAGAGGGCTACTTTCTGGGCTCGGGAAATGCCTCCTCGCTGTCCTCTCCATCTCGCCTCACCTTGCGGTCGCATCCAGGGGAAAAGCTGGGTCGGAGAAGGGCTCTGCTCCGAGCTCTCCGCCTCCTCTCCAAGGCCGCTGGCAGCAAGCTTGCAGTCCGTGTACTGCACCAAGTCCGACTCCTGGGCGCTGAAGAGGCTTTGCCTTTGCAAGGGGTCGTAGCCATAGAAGTTGCTGGGGTCCCCATGGCACGCCACGGCGCAGGGATTCTGTTGGTAAGGGGAGCTGGAGAGTGAGGATGCTCCGTGGTAGAACTCCTGGATTTGGGTCGGGTGCTGGAAGGTGCCCCCCGTGCTGGGTCCGTACACCACCGTGGGTCTGCCCCCAAGATCCTGCGCGAACCCACAGTCATAGTAATTGGGACGCAAGGAGTCCCCGGTTTTGTATTTGGAGAAGAGTGAGTTGACAAAATAAGAGCTCATTTTAATTTAAATAAGAATATTTGTTTGGAGGAGGAAGAAAAGGGGAGGAAAAAAAAAAAAAAAGCCAACCGAACCAGACCACGGGAATCTATTAGCAAAAAAAGAAAGCGCTAAGATGCTAAGCAACGACTGTTTGTGATTTCCAGGAATATAAAAGGAGGATATAATCAAAACTCTAAGCCTGCATGATATTGAATTCTTTCCTCCCCCCCACCCCTAAAAAAAAAAAAAAAAATCGCCACTTAAAGAGTTCTCGCTTTACATTTCCAAGAAGAGATGCCAGTTCATAAACAGTTTTCAGTGATTTACTTCGGCGCAAATGAGTTGTTTCATATTTTGCAGTGTCTTTTCATGATCATTTGCATCTATTACCAAAACCTCATCCTATTGGCTTCTCCTTACTCCACACGGACTCTGCACCGCATGATTGTGAAAGGAAGAGTGTGAGAGAATAAAGAAGGAAAAGCAAGCGAGGGGGAGCGAGAGAGGGAGAGGGAGCGAGAGAGAGAGAGAGAGAGAGAGAGGAGAGAGAGAGAGAGGGAGCGAGAGGGGAAGGGAGAAGGAGGTGGGGTGAATATACGGATTAAATATGTTTAACTACCTACATTAATGAGATATCGCTCGCCTCACAACAAATCACATACCTAGACCACCCAAAAGATTGATTTTTGGGGAGTGTTGGAAAATTAAAGAGAAGCGCTCGCAGTCGTTAATTTCAAAATTTTAACGAGGCAGTTTTAGCCTTTTTAAATGTCAGGGTCGCTTTGGAAAACTGTAAAAGAACACGATTTAATTGCTACCAGTTTTAAAAGGTCCTATAAATGTAATTGGTATTTTAATACAAGTTATCAAATCATACAGCTTCTTACCCTAAACATATTTTAAAACAAACGAGGTAGTCATATTTAACATTTTAATGATCAATTTCCTTATTATTGATAAAGGTTTAACTATCGCATGAGGGGAATTGCATTTGTAATAGCCCCAAAAAAGGCAGTAAACTGTTTAACAAACTATAAAACGCCATAAAGCCGGGGATGTTGTTGTTGTTTATACCGCACTACATAAAAGCCGTTAGGATTTTACGAGTTCGTTCCTCCACTGCTATAAAGCAGCGGTTTCGATTGGACCCGTCCGCATTACAGGGAGACGTTGAGGTGTCAATATTGAATTAAAATGATTATAGTTTTTCATATATAACATTGACTTTTTGTGTCTCTCCCGCAGCCCCCTCCCCGCCTCCTCCCCCCGCCGAGGACTTGCTCAAGACGTGGCCGGGGATGATTGCGAACTAAAAGTATTGTCTGGCTTATCACATCCCGAGCAGAACCTTTATGGTCAGTAACTGATGGCTGTTCCCTACCTCACCCCCTCCTCAATAACTTCTTTTTTTTTTTTTTTGCATGATACTTCTAATGAAAACTGGGGAGAAGGGGGGGGGGGTAAGGGAAAGATGAGAGAGGCTTTCTATTTTATTGGCATTCGGTAACAACGGAGCAAACTTACCCCTAAGATGCCAACGCTGCAATTTTCCACCGTCTAAACACACAGGGGGTAGATTTTGAAATTCATTTATCGCAGTCAGCAAATATTACCGAGGCGTATTTCAGCTAATAACGACAGCAAACCCCCCCAGCCCCAGCGCTGCCCCAGCCTGCCTGAGACCCGCGACGCCCCTCCAAGCCCCTCCAATGCCAGCTATATTTCCCAATCCTTCAACCTTCAATAGGAGCTAGACACTCTTTTAAACCTCTTTTTTTTTTTTTTTTTTTTCTTTGCCCTGGGTAGATTTCTGCTGTTTCCCATTGCATCCGTCCGCGCGGTTTTTGAGGCGAGAAAGGTGAATTAAAAACGATTTCACTCCTGCCTGCCTTGATCTGAGGGACAATTTTCAACCTCCACAACATGGAAAAGACGAAAAAGTTGATATGCTTCGGTTCGTCCGTCTTGCCAGGGCTTTGGTTAAAAAAAAAATACTGACATTAAAATTGGCAGTGGGAACAGGCAGGGAATGCAGAGACAGGAAAAAAGACAGAGAGAGAGAGAAAGAAAGAAAACAAAGATAGAAACGGAATAAAACTTTAAAACCATCCTTAGAGAAATAATTTAAGTAAATATGTTTCCTTTATTTTGTGTAGGGATAATTTCAGTCGAGTCTAAGAGCCTTTTCAAGTAATTATTGTTGTTGGAGTACTTGCAGTGGTATAATTAAGGCTTTTCCCCCCCTAAAAGACAAGTTAACATTTTATTTTTCTCAACACTTTTATTGTCCACAGAGCAGATTTTGGTTTCATCTTTGGACATAAAACCCCAGAAATGGTGCACAGAAGTAGAGCTTTGCAGCCAAGCGTGGGGATGTTCGATGCTAGAATTTTCAAGAAAGAGAAAAAAACAAAAACAAACCTGAATCTACGAACGTATTTTTAAAAAAGAAGCTATCTTATTCTACGTGCATTTAGAGGCATACTCCCATCTATTCGAGATGTAAAGTAGAAAATAGCAGGCATTCCCGTTCATAGGTGGACCCCAAGAAAGCGGGAGCAAAGTTGTTCTTGGAAGTTAACATTTTTATCCAGTGCAGTAGAGTTTTATGGTCATGATGTGCTGGTAACTCACCAACGCACCAGAAATCAATGGCTGATCTTAAATCATTCCTGGACTGTACTCCGATTCCTGATGAAAGGAAAATGTTTCTATTATAAGAAAAAACAAGCGGGGATGTGTGTGCGCGCGGGCGTGTGCCTGTGAGAGAGAAGATAATTTATAAATACCCAGTGGAGGAAAGATTTATTAGGAATTCATAAGGAAAAAAAAAAAAAAAAAAGAGAACCCCAAACCTGGGTAAACCTGAAGTTTCCACCGCTCTGCGTTCTACGGGATGCGCAAGGGCAGGTTTTTTCTGTAATTTCTCCTCCTATTTCTGTCTACATTTGTATTTCTTTTCATAGCAATTAAACAGAGTCTTCAGATGCTTAAACTTTGCCTCTTGAAACAAGGCGTCGCATCCTCCTCTGCCGTGTGCCTTGGTTTAATTTGTTGCGTTCTCTCCCAGAAAGCTGTTTACCGAGGAACGGGGGCATTTTCTCGTGGAAGTTCGGAAAAACAATTTATTCAGAAAAGACCTGTTTACAAGAATTTGAAAGAAAACCTCTATTGGAATTATTACCACCGTTCCTTTCTACTTTATTTGTAGCTGAATTTGTGGCTGAGGGGTTGGAGCCTCTGAGTAATTGTTGCCTGGTAATTTTGAAGAAACAAAGGCCAAAATAAAAGTGAACTAATGGAGTGAAAACTTTACGTTTTAACTGCCACTGCGTCAGAGGAGTATTTATACGTATTTAAACGTGGTAAATTAGTAACATTTTGGATGAATTTCCTTTTTTGTCGCTTTTAAAAATCTTTCCTAAGGTACGAAGTGAAGACCCCGGGCAAGGAGCAGCTGCGTTACCCAAAGACGGGGCAGCTGGACCGAAAATGCCCGGTTCCACTTCTAAAAAGCAGATACCGCTCGGGTTTTTTATTTCCCGGCGGTGGCTGCGAGTCTAAAAGGCACAAAGTGAAGCGGGGGGGAGGCGCGGAGCAGCCCCCCCGACGGCCGCGGCTCAGGGCCAGGGAAAACGCGCTTTTCTCCCCCAAATCTTGGAGCGGCGCCCTTTCTCACTCCCGCAAAGGCCGCGCGTGGGTTTGGAGGGAATTCCTCCGCCCTCCCCCCTCCCCACGAAGCGGCACAAGACAAAACATGGTGCTTTTTTTTTTTCTTTTTTTGCTTTTTCTTTTTGCACGTTGAAGAACAGACGCGCGCGTCCCGCCGCTCACCGCACCCCGGCACCGAACCTCCGGGTTACCCCCCGCCCTCGCCCCCCAGCCTCACGCCATTTCCCTCGCAGGGGAAAAAAAAAAAAAGAGACGCAACCCGTAAAATCGGCCCGAAACGGCTCTAATTAGCCCCATATTTTAGGCCTCGGGCGCGGACCCCGCGGAGGGAGCCGAGGTGTGAGGCGGGGCTGCGCGCGCGGGGCGCGCGTCTAGCGTGGAGCAACGGCGCCACCTCGCGGCGCAGGGGGGAGACGCAGCCTCCGGCTGGGGTCGGGGGGGAGGTTTCCTTTGGGTTTGAGGGGGGCAGAAAAAGGGGGTCTCCCTCTTGGACCTGGGGGAATAAAACAGGGGAAAGCGAGGGGGGAAAAAGGGGGAGCAAAGGGAAAATGGCGTTGTTCCTCCCTGCCCCGCAGCGCTGAAGTTTGAGGCGCGGGAAGCTCCGCCATCCAGCCGCTCTCCCCCCGGGCAATAAACCGGGTTTGCTTTTGAAAACCGCTATTGTTTCAAATTCCGAGACTAAACAATCGGTCATTCTGCTCTTGGAGGGGGAAGGCCGGAGCTGTAAAGCGATAAAGAGCTTCCCGAGCCCAGACGTCTCGCCAGAGCTTCGAGTGTGTGAGCGCTGGGGTGCCCCTGTGTGTGTGTGTGTGTGTGTGTGTGTGTGTGGTGTTGTTGTTGTTGTGGGCACGGCTCCGCATTCTGGCAGCCTGGAATTGCTTTAAAGGAAAAAGGAAAAAAAATAAAAAGAAAAGAAAAAAGAAAGAACAAAGGGAATCATCCAGAGCGCTGGATTTTCACGGCATCTGCAAGAGAAGAATAAATTAGCCAAAGGTCCCTCCCCACCTTTTCTCTCCTTCTCTCCCCCCCTTATTTTTTAACTACCCCTTCCCATGGAGGAGGGGGGGTGAGGATAGGAGAGAAGAACTTTGTATGTGACTGAAGCAGAAATAAGAACATTTACACGTTGGGTTTCTCCACATTCCCAAGTCGTTGTAGTAATTTAGGAGTTCCTGAAAGTTTTCTTGCACTGTTTGCTTTACAGCCGTTTAGTTCCTTAACCTTCAGAAATTTATACCCTATAAAGTTTTATAGCGGTCATATTCTTTTATTGCAGCACACTGCACTGAATTTTCCTTTTTTTTTTATGACAAGTTACTTCCCTTTCTCTCTCTTCCCCCAGTAAGCTCCAAATATCTTCCTTCTTTTGTTTTCTTTTCAGAGCTGCCCCAAAGAAAGGATTTTTTTAAGAAGTGAAATATTGCCCTTTAGAGCCCCCATTATGTTAAAAATTAGTGGAAAGAGATTCTTGGTTATATTTCTCGCTACCTGCTTCCTGCAGGGCTGAGCAGGTCTTAGGGTTTGTTTGTTTTTTAAATATAGAGATAGAAACACTTTCCAAGCGCTTGTATTTCTTCACGAGCAATAAAACGTCAAACGAATTTAGAGCCCGAATTATAGGAACCGCTCATTGAGCTCTCGGAAAAAGGAACCGCGTGTCAAATCCGAGGTGATGCCAAGCAGGGAAAGCGGGGTGAGGTTTCCCACTGTTTGTTTTGGGTTTCTAATTTTGCTTTAGCGAAGTTTTCCTTGGGCGGTCGGGGAATAAACCCAGGAAGGTCAGATAAATCCAGTCCGCTCTGCTTCTTCGCTTCTGGTTCCCCAAGACTGATGCGTGAACGCAAAGATGAAACTCTCGGAATCAAACAAATTAACGAGCAAACAAGCAATCGAACAAGCAACCACCGGTAAAAGTAAACAGAGATTAAGGACCTCCAATTTTAGAATAAGAAACAAAAAAATATTTAGAAACGCAGCAAGTTTGCGTGGGACCGAGTAAGCGCTCGCTACACCGGAGAGGAATTATTTCCATTTGTCTTTGGACATTTTTTTTTTAACCTAAGCAAAAATTGACTCTTGTAATACGCTTAACGAGCCACTAAAGAACGGAGGGAAACGCAACGAGAATATTTCCGAAGTTTTAGATGAAGCAGTATAACACAATGACATATCGGTGCTGTTGTTCTAAAATCGATTTTTATTCTGGAGCATTAAACATCTCTGCAAAATACATCCGGGCTGATGCTACAGAAGACAGTTTTTCCAACATTTTTTAAGTAAGCATATTTTCTAATAAAATGAACTAACATTTTAAATTCTATTTAAAAAGAACCTTATATCGTCGTCTTAAAAATAGCTGCTCTTTACCACAATTCTAAGGAAAGTGAAAAACGTTTCTAAATCCTACTGGCCGATGGGCTGCAAACATCAGTTAAGTCACGGATACGCTTCTGAAAAATATAGTGATGAGGATTTAGGCAAGTCCAAACTCAGTTCGACATACGAGGAACATATCAACTCAGCACGAAGCAGATTTGAAATTCGTCCATCCTTGAGAAGAATCAAACTAAGCTGAAAATTTCGACTGCCCAGCCTAAACACAGCTAAATAAGTATTTTCATCCCTCTACCATTTTTTTTAAATTATGATTCCTAAAACCAGGTTTAGAGAAATCATCCTGCTGCCACCGACTTTCCCCCCCCACAGCTCAAAATGTCTCCGAAACTGCTTTTCTTAACTGAGTTCCGAGGAGGGAGATCAGGGGCTTTGACACAGGGTGAAGTTTGGTTCCACTTCGCTCCCTCCGGCAGCAGAACGGTTAAATTTCGAAGCCTCCGAGGAGCTACTTCATGATGGAAAGTTTTACGAGAGAAAGTCTAGGCATTAAAAAAAAAATAAAAATCAAAAAACGACAAAAAAAATCTTTCTGAGGAATGATCTTAAACACTGAAAGTCTGGTTTCTGATCGAGTGGAAGATGTGGAAGATATTTTTTTTTTACCCCTTTCAAGGGGAATTGAAGCGGTGGAAATTTCAGCGCACCGAGGCGCAGCTACTTGATTCTTATCTCTGGATCGGGGGGGGGGGGGGGGGAGGGGGGAGCAGGAACATTTCCCCAAAACGCAAATGTGCCTCTCGCCTCTTCCCAGAGCAATTAAACATCTCTGCAAAATATCCCTGTTCAGCAGACAGCAGTGGTCTCACAAAACCTGACACTGAGGACACACGAGTTCGTCCCTTCTCAAATCAGATTTGCGATGGTTCGTTCAGACATGCAGCAGAAATAAATTGCTTTTCTCTATTTTTTTTCTCCCCCCCTCCCTATCCAAACAAGCCACCTTACACTCGCCTTGTTCCTAGAAAGCCTTCTGGCAGCTAAATATACAAATCTGCACACGAAGAAAAGGAGACAGGTTTATTTCGATATTTTCCATCCACTATCGACTGCAGAACTCTTCGCATACTCAAAAAGCCACAGTAGAAACAGAAAACGAGCTTCAACATTCACAGAAACACAGCCACAAACACAGTTTACAATACCCACCATATAATCAACTGGTACTAAACCCCCCCCCCGGCACCCCCCTCCCATTCCCACCCCCCCTTTCCCAAAACAAAGTGAAGTCTTACAGAGATAAAGGGAAACCAGTCCCGCACGGGCGGGTTGGAGAAAGCTTCCAGCGGATCTGTCAGATGAGAAATCAGCTCCGGCCGGCATGGCATGAGACCAGCAAGGTCTGGATTTGTTACTCTAAAGGATTCTTCGGGGTGAGGATGGGGGGGGGGGGGGGGGGGGGGGGGGAGCGAGGAGCCGAGGCTCCTTCCCTGGGGAGGCGGCCCCGGGCCGCGGAGGGAAGCGGGATGGCGATGGGAAAACGTGCCGGGAGCTGGCTTCAGGCGGGGGAAAAAATAAAACCAAGCCCAAACCAAACAACAAACAATAAACAAAAAAACCCCACCCCAACAAAACCCTTCCGACATTCAAGTATTAAAAGCATCTCGGCAAACAGGAGGGGGAAGAAATAACGCACAGGCTGGGGTTGGCACTTTATCTCTGCAACAGCCTACTGCTTCAGGAAAAGTCAATTCACAATAAATTATAAATATGCTAGCACTAAGAACACAACCTTCCCCTCCCTTATAGCTCTACTAAGGTAGTTTTTTAACTAGAAAATCCCATTCTTCCTCTCCTCTAAAAGTTAGGAATAAGTTGACGGGGGTCCTTCCGCCCCTTTTTCTCCTAAATAATTTACAACGCGGCTCTGAGAGTGCCCCCCGCACACTCTCTCGCCTCCCTCCTCGTCTTTTCTCCTCTTCCGAGTGACCCAGTATAAAACTACCAGATGAGGAGGTTTGCCTGCAAAGATCCTACGAAACTTTCAGGTCAAAGTCACATATCTGCCACGGCGCGATTCAAATAAAAATCCCGCATAATAAAAACACATTTAAGAAAAAAAAAGGGGGGGGGGGAGAAACCCAGCGCTTTTGGGAGTTGGGCTGTCATTAACCGACTACCCCGGTATAAAGTCGGCGAATTGAAAATGATTTGTTGGGTGCAATTAAACGCAAGTCCTACGAATGTGTCTGTCTTGCAGTAGTTTTAATTAAATCGTCTGATTCCTTGGCCACCTCCACGTGTGAGTGTGAGGGTGAATGCGTGCGCCGGGGCGTTGTGGGTGCTGTAGAGAATCATTGTCCTTAGGTGGAGAAAGAAAGACAGCGAGGCTGGGTGGGGGCTTGGGCCAGGGCTGTTCGTGGCCGGGTGTGTTTGCCGTCTTGTTTTCCATAGGGAAAATGGGAGCAGGGAGAGCTGCTGCTCAGACAGGAGCCCGTGTCTGTGTTACACTGCAGGGAGAAGACAAGAGAAAGGGGGGAAAAAAAACATAGAGAAAGAAAATAAGGGAACAGAAACAAAAGCCAGCGTGTGTCCCCAAAAAGGAGCTGCAGTTTTGGCTAAGTCGCCTCCTGCTTGGCAAAGCTAAGCAGATTAAAAAATAAAAATAAGAGTCATAAGCAACATCTCGCATGCAAAGGTGGAGATGGGAAACGGGGGGGGGGGTGTTCTCCTCGTGTTCAGGGGGGGTTGGCAGCGCTGCAGTGGGGGTGCGCGGCCGCGGAGGCTGGGAGCTGGGAGGGGGGGGGGGGGAAGAGAGGGGGTGGGAGAGAATGCTGCTTTTTCTGCTTTTTCATTCTTTGCCCTGTTCCTTGTTCATTTTCTTCATTTTCATCCTTCGGTTCTGAAACCAGATTTTGACTTGTCTCTCACTCAGGTTGAGGAGTCTGGCCACCTCGTGCCTGCGGTCCCTCGTCAGGTACATATTGAATAAAAACTCCTTCTCTAGTTCCAGGGTCTGGTATTTGGTGTAAGGGCATCGTTTTTTCCGGGAGGAGCGGGCGTGGAGCCAGCTGGCAGCTGGGTTGGCTGAAAGAGAAGCAGCGAGATCAATGCGGTGCAGCTGGAGCGTTGCTCAGAAGGTTTTCATCAAGCCAGCAAAATATTCAGATTTAATCACGCCAGCAAAATATTCAGATTATACCTCCGCGGCTGCGCGCCCACGCAAAAAGCGCTGCCTGGCAGAGGAGCTGCGGCCAAGGCCGTATGAAAATCACACGCGGTGGTCAGGCTGCGCGGATGGGGGGAAAGGGGGGGGGCCCGATCCCCAAATCCCTCCACGCACCCACCCCGTCCCTCGCGAGTGGGGGGGCTCGGGAGCCGCAGACACGCGGGGTCCGCACCCGCAGTGCTCTGGCTGCGCGCACCCCTGCGTGTCTGCGGGCACCCCCCCCTCAGGGCGCGCACGTGTTTCCGCGCACCCCCGTGGCTGTGCACACGCGTGTCCGGGCGCACACGCGTGTCAATGGCAGAGCTCCCCCCCACCCCCCACCCCAGGTGAACCCCCCACACTCATTTTAGATTTTCACAACGCCCATCTGCGCGGTACGCACGCTGTGTACAAAAAAAAAAAAAAAAAAAAAAAACCGCAAAAAAAGAAAAATATATATATTATTATTTTTTCTTTCCAAACGTGCTTTCCCACGTGTCTAAGGCTTGACTCCCACAGACACGTCCCGCAGGAAAACAGCAGAGAGAGGGGATCTGGAGAAACCTTCCATAAATCCTATAAATCCTGCCTTTTTTTTTTTTTTTCTTTTCTTTTTTTTTTGCTGTGTGGCAAGGACCGGGCTCGACACAATCAGCCTCCCCTCGGCGGCCCGGCAGGGCTCTGCGGCCGGAGGTCTGGACAGTGTCACCCGGAGGGACGGGCGTCTGCGGGGCTGCAGATGCGGCCGAAAATAAAGAACAGCCTCGCGCGCGGGAGAAGTTCCGTGGGAATCCTTTGCGAAAAGGACATGGCAGGGATTAGCCTGTCCAAGGGGGGAGAAAATCACTTTATGGGAGCAGAAACCAGCCCCACAGAGGGTGGTGAGGGTCGCACCCAAAGGTGAAGTGGGTTTAGGGTAAATAACACAGCGTTTACTGATCACACGCAAATATTAGCTGACCGTTGGGTGACTGGGAGGCGGGAAAGAGTAAAACGCAGGGTTATAGACAGACCACGTATTTCTATTTTATTTCCTTTGCCTCCCCTGAAATTATGACTGAAGCCATAAACCTTTACGCCAATTAAATGGACCATTATACATATATACATACACACACGCGCGCGCCATCAGAACGTTTCCTCTACGTAAAATGAAATATATTGAATATTTTTAAAAAATAATCCGGTTAATCTTCCACTGTAAGTACTGTCTCTTACAAATTTGCACGGCTATTTCCTTAATGTAATTGACTTGATCTAATATGCAAAATTAAATATTAAAGAGGAAGAAAGCTGTTAATAATTGATACTGTTAATCCTACTACCCATCCTTTAATGGCAATGGAGGGCTCTGCTTCATAAAGATTTTTATTTTATTTGGTTTTATTTTTTTGGTAATATCTTGGATCGTTATAATATAAGATAATTTAAACGCGAATGTTGCTGTATCTGTTCACCGTACACGAATCCCTAAACAGGAAAGCAAATGGGAAGAGGTTCTGGCACATCTTTGCTTTAAAACCCAGCAAATAAATTAACAGACCCCCGTGCCATACACAGGGCAGAGATTCATTATTGCGAAATACTTTCAAAAATTGAAAGAGTCAGGGAAATTGGTTGGGAGTACTTTCTGCAAAACAGCTCCGTCTTCCAGCCCTGGCAGGCTCTCAACATCAGCCCAAATTAAACTATTATTTAAAACAAAATACGCCTCGTAACCACACGCCATAGAAACCACACAGCATCCTCCTAGCGCGGGTCCCTGCACTTATAACTTCATAACGTTTTCTTGGACAAGATTTTTATATATTCAATTTCAGGGACACTGAGCACAGAACCTGGATGTTTAATTCTCTCCAGTCATTCTCCTCACGGTTGCAGTTTGTTCTGGATCTCTGCCCAGTACAATAGAATGGGACTTTCTTTTTGTGTGTGTGTGTGCGCCTGTGTTTCTGGAGTTAAATGGGGGGGGGGGGGGGGAAGTCACCATAACATCCTGCACAAGGAGGGGAAGAAACGGTGAGGGGCGAGAATATACTGTATTTTTTAATCGTATGGCTGCAATGGCAATCTCTGTTGCTGCTCCACGTACGGGGGGGGGGGGAAATAGAAGTTAATTCAAGGAGAAAAAGAATGAGTGTGTCAGTGCGTCCCGCACGGGCTCCGAGGGGTTCTACCCTCGGCGGGGGCTGCTCCTCTGCCAGCTTGGAAAACTTCGGCTTTCACTGAAAAATATTTACCGTGGGGGTGAAGCCAAGTTTTTCCCTTTGCCTCCTGCTCGGGCTTTGGCTCCGGTTTACCTTTCAGATGGAAACCAGGTACCAGGCGGACCGGCACGAGGTGCAAACATCAATTCTTTCTCACTCAAAAGCCATACCATTAATATTATTATCATTATTATAAACATTATTATCATTATGATTAATAATAGTAATATTAATATTATTATTATTATTATTAACCTTTTCCAGGTTGTTGTGGGGGAGTTTTGTCTATTTTTCAGGGGAAACAGACAAGCCAGCTCGTGGATAAAGCACATGCTGAAGTTTAACAGTTCCCCAATCTGGCTACATTACAAATAAAAGCTAATTAATCTGGGAGCACATCCCCTCCTCTTTCTTTTTTTCACTAGGAAGGAGCTTGCCTTTGAAATATTCATACCCCGAACCGTTTCATTTAATAAACAAACAATAAAACCCCACCACAAATAAACAACAAAACACGAGGAATAATAATTTAAAAAAAAGACAAAGTCACCCAAAACCCAGGCGGAGGGGAGGAGGGGAGCGAGCCCGTCCCCGCGGCTGCCGGGCTGCGCCGGAGCCGCGGGCGCGGAGAAGCCCCCGCTGCTCTCGACTTCCCCCCACGTGAACTTTTCCTCCGCGATTTCTCCTCTTTTCCCCCCTTCCTCTCCCTCACCCCCCCACCGCCGCCCTCCGCTCCCCTTCCCCTGCCTCTGCTCCCCGACATTTCCCGGCTCCCCCCCGTCCCTTCCCGTCCCCACCGCCCGCACCCGCGCAGATTTACTCCTGCTTACTAAAGTGGTCTCTGCTGCCGGAGCCAGCGCTCTGTAGGAGAGAGGATGACTCGCTCCGGCTTTTGTCCTCTCTGGACTCTGTTTAAGCCCAGGGACGGCGCTGATTTTGATTTTGATTTTTATTTACCGGCAGAGACAATGCCACCCCCCTCCCCTCCCCACCTCTCCCCTTAGGTTGGCATCAGCAAGCTCAGACTTTTCTTTAAGCCCTGATTTTAAACTTTACGCAGCATTGTCCCCTTTTATTGCACCTCCTCCAGCTTTTATACTGTTTACTTCCTCACTTTTATAACTTACTTTGATCTGTCCTGTCTTTGTCTTCGCTTCCTTCACAAACTTTATTGTCCTCGAAGCTGGGCCTTTGAGTGGAAACGATCCCTTCCCTTGCAGCAGAAGTTTCTAAATTGTACTCCTGTGTTCCCTGTTTATGGACATCCCCGGGACGGCCCAGCAGCGGCTCTGCCTTAACGGATCCCTGCCCGGGGAGGTTCTCTGCTCTGGGTACTGGATCCAGCCAGCTCCGTAGATACCTGCTCTCAGATGGGACGCTTTGATGTTGAATATATGGATGGTAGACGGCAGGAAGGGTACCAGAAGAATGTGGATTCAAAGGAGTCCAGGAGGCGCTGAAAACTGGAGGTTTTGGCTGAAAACTACAGGAGGGGAATTCTAGATGCTCATTGTGCCCAGCTTGCCTGGAACTCGTATATTGCCCAGATGAAAATTTAGCTGAAGGCGAGTCTTCACTTTCATGACTTATAATAGAGTCGACATAATAATTGCTAAGAGTCCCAGAAATGGACATTCTCAGACATCATACAAAGCACGGTTCAATGAAGGGAAAAAAATATATAGGACAGATCTAGATTTGTACTCTACCCCCTTCTCCAACTTCCCAGCCAACAAAGTACAGTTGGGCTGCTGTGTTGTGAGCTCCCAGCAAAATGATTGGTCAAACTTTTTTCGTGTGCCTGATAAAGCGTCAGCCTCGGCGTAAATCAATCGCAGCCGAGGGGGCTGCGCTGCGCTGTCATCCGCCCTTGCATTCCATATCAAGGATGGATTGTTTTATGTTTATGCAATGTTGCAAAACGCCAGGAGTTTCGAAAAGCCACCAAACGGGCAGAGCTGGGGATAATATCCCTGCCTAGATTTGCTCCTGAAATATTGGGGGGGGGTGTCCGGTGGGGGGGTGGGGTTTTTTGTTGGGTTTTTTTTTTGAAGAAAGATGCTGATGTGCTCGCTTTGCCTTTAATAACCATCATGGGGGAATAGAGATAAAAGCTATTCTTTGCCACTCGGGCTCCAGAGTACGATAGCAAAAGAAGCAGAGAATAAGTACAAATCAACCCGCCCCCCCCGCCGTGATTTCATACACACACGCGTGTGCGTGCATTGCAGGCGTAGATACATTAATGCGTGCGTATAGGCGTTTTTGTAAAGAAAAAGCTGGATCTGGATAGCGAGAGTCGTGGGGAGAGTGTTATAAATAATTAACCAGCTGGGATGGGAGAACGGATTGTTAACATGGTGAAATAACGTGGGTAAATATGAAATTTAAAATGTCGCTGGCACGGACGTGGCGTGGCAACTTTGACCAGGGAACTGCCGAGTCGCAGCCCCTGCGCGCATCCAAAGCCTGCCTTCAGCTTCACGCTCATATATACATACACATATATATAAAATCTTAAAAATATCTCTGCATATGAACATATGCTCGCATGTCTCGCGGTATGATCTCGGGGTTGCTTTGCTGGGGCTAAAATACTTTCCCACATTGCTGAAATCAGAAGCCTTCATTTCACTTTACAAGGCTAGTAAAACAGAGCGCGCCACTGATCCGGCTTTGTTACAGAATGCCTTCAACTTGTGACGGTTAAATAGTTTAATAAAACTTACATTAGCTTTCTTTGATTTTTATAGCCTTGAATTTATTGCCTGTGGAAAAGAAAGGGGGCAAAAAAAGCGGAATCCCTCTCGTTTTCAGTCGCCATGCCCCCCCCCATGTCTGTGCCCACGGTGTGTGTGCGGGTCCGACCACACCACCCTCACCCCCACCCCCGCCTGTATTTTCCGTGTGTTTTCGAAAACCCGATTTCGAGGTAGTTTTTCTTTCCCTGGTACCGAAGTGAGTGATTGACACCGGGTTCGAGCTCGGTGCGGCTCCCGGCCCCGGTGGTGAGGGGTAACGGGGTCGGGTTTACCCGGTGAAGACGATAAATCCGTTTATTGCGAGATGGTCCGACGGCGTCGTAAATGCTGGTGAAGGGAAAGGTGTGCTCTGTGATTCCGGCAGAAGCCTTCCTCTGGACTTCAGCTGTAACAGTCTGGATCAATTTGCCTCCTTTAATCTATCAGCCCTCCGCCCTTTTCCCTCTCACCCCAACACTGGAGGATATTTCAATTGAAGGGCAAAGAGATTTCTAGGAATGATAAATCGTCACGAGTCCTTCCTGAAGTGTATAGAGATGGAGGTCTATATTAACAGACTAATAATAACACGGAGGGGTGTTAATAGCAGCCTGAAATGAAGGAAAAATAGATTTCGCTTTTCTCTCTCTCTCTGGATGAGAGTGCGCGCGCCTGTGTGTCCATATGTCCGTGCCTACACAAAAAGGATGTGGGAAATGGCTATCAGAGGTGTTTGATACTGGAAGATTGTGAAGGCGCTTAAAAACCTACACCCAAAGCCTTAGGTTTTCCCCTATTCCTATAAGCGGTGCTTTTCCAAGGGCATCTGCCCTGCAGCCTGATGGAGAGACACGCTTCCCCATGCCCTGGACCAGAGCTCCTCGAAATCATCCGCTGTTAGGAAGCTCTGCATTTTCACTTTAAAAAAAAAATTAAAAAATCGAGACGGTCGGGATGATGGGCAAGGAAAGCCAGGGCTCAATGCCGGAGGTCAGATTTATTTTCAGATTTTGCATCTATCAGGGTAGCAAGAACCCTTCAACCAGCTCAGTCCTCCCTGTGCTGGAAAAGCAGATCCAGTCTGCGGGCTCCAGCCAAGGTGAGGTCTGAAGAGTGGCTGGGGAGCCCTCTCCAGCCTCTGGGCTAAGAGCTTGCCAAGCCAGCCGTGGGTAGATGTCACCAGGTGAGTACTCCCCACTGACCTGCAAACTCTCCTCTCCTTTCCAGGGGGGTTAATCCAAAGTAACTCCACTTCACCCCCTTCGCGTTTAAACCGGGGAAGGCAGAGAAATCCCCTACCAGTGAGCAGCAGTGTGGGGCAGGGTGGCTGCTGTCTCCAGTGCATCTCACACGAACAGGGGTTGTGCTAAACAAGGGGGGGAAATTCCTGCTTTTCCAACTTTTCACATTTCTATCTCCTTCCCCCCTCTTCTTTTAACTTCCTTAAGAGTTGGGGAGGTTTTGATATGAAAAGACCCTGTGTCATCAGACGTGAAATACGAGCTGGTCGCTCACGTTGTCATATTTCTCGGCTTTATGGCCTTTCAGAAATGATTTTTAAAAAATCAAACTATTTCGCCAGAGATTCAAAGGGACTCCGCAAATGTTATGAGAGCTTGGGACAGGAAAGGGCTGATTTAAGTGTGTTGTGGAGATTAAACCCGCTTGGCGCATGGAAATGTGTTTATACAACTGATGGATAAACAGCCGTGTTGGTAGCAGGGTGTTGAATAAGTATAGATGAAATTATTGAACGTTAATTGAAGCAAAACACCTGTTCTCTGTTTGCGAGATAGATTGGCCGTGTCTTACCTGTAATAAATATGTTCTTGGAAAAAATCCTGGTTCGCCTCCTATAAATAACGATGAACTATGTCAGCATGTGAGTATATAATTTTCTGTAGTATATAAATTTAAACCAAGAAGACTCTTAGGAGCGTGGCTGTGAGGCAGAAACCGAGGGTTTTCAGATCCCCAGTGAATGGAAACCTCACAAGAAGATCTGCAAAATCCATTTGCTTTTGCTCCTCTGGAGGTTTCCGTTTGCTCAGTAGTTTATTTTTTGATACATATCCCCATAGCTCATCTCTTTGTAGACTTTTCTGAGGGGCTTAAGGCAAAAGACAGCTTCATCCCAGGTCTGCCCGCCTGGACAGACCCCGTCGTGCGGGGCTGCCTGCTTCTGGTGACGCTGTGCGGAGGTTTGGATTCTCAAGCCCCAAATAGAGCCCATCAGAAATTACATGAAAAGCTCCTCTGTTCGCAACAAGATCTTGGAGAAGGAAGTGTCAAGGAGAAAGCGACCTCCGAGCAGAGTCTGAAAGTCCAAAAGGAGGAATCTTTGGGGGAGAGGAGGCAGGATGTGCGAGTGTCGCTCGGTTCGCAAACTAGATTAATTTTAGATATGGGATTATTGTGAGCTGAAAAAGGGAAGTGGAACTGGAAATAGTTATTAAAAAAAAAAAAAAAAAGTCCGAAGTGGAAACTTTTTTCTGCTTTCAGAATCAGCGCCAAGTGTATTTGTCTGTGAGGAAAAACTTGGAGTATTGTCAGCTTGCAATGGAAAGCCAGAGGCTTCTGAACTCAGATGCTGTTTATAAATAATCTTTATTGTATGTGGAGAGCAGGAATAATTTCCAAATAGCTCTCTGCAGTACACAACTGCCAAAATCCATCCTTAACAAACAGCTCTTCGGGTTGGCAGTTCTAAGCTGAAAACAACCAAAGAGAAAATATTTTCTAAATATGCAGATTTGAAGCCTGGGCAATTGCCACCTTCTACTGATTTATCAGCTTTGGCATAAGAAAGAAAAAGAGAGGAAGAGCCATTTCTTACCGGAAACATATTTAACCGCTTTTTCAAGACGCTTGTTATCATTTATGAGAATTGGCACCTTCTTCCAGCAGGTTTTGCCTCTCTATCGCTGACACTGGGGAGGTGGGGAGAGCTGGGGGTGCGGAGCTCTCCCCCCCGTCCTGCTGCACTGGGACCGGGGGGTTTCACCGGGGTCTTTGCACCGAGAGGCCGACACGGCGTCGGGGGTAACCTGCACTGCTTTAGGCGTGTTTACTGCTTCGGCTGAGGTTTGGGAGCCGATAAGGGTGAACTAAGAGAGGATAAAAGCTGAGAGTGAACTTCATGGCTACGGAGTGTCTGGAGACCAGATTCTGAGATAACCCAGCCTTCAAAAGGCTGAGCGTTTATTTTCGGCTATATAAAACATTCCGAAATTATAATAATAATAATAATAACAATAATGGTGATAATCACAACAACAACCAGCGAATATCTTCTTTTTTTTTTTTTTTTTTCCTAAGAGCCAGGAAACAGAAATAAAATCTGCGCATAAAGCAAACATAATTTATGAATGATGCATTTAGGCGGGTCGAAGAGGCTATGAAAGAAACTTCAGTCACGGAGCCTTCCAAAAGCACGAAAGCGCAAGAAAAAAAATCCCTCCTGAAGAGTAAAACCTTTTTTTTTTAAAAAAAAACAAAGTGAAATAAGTTTCTGCAGGCTGAAAGCCGACGGATCTACCTTTGCCATTTCCTGTGCTCGCAGTTTGAATGCTGCCGTCTGTTAAAAACCCCTAAGTGGTGGTGGTGGGGGGAGAATTCCTTGTCTGAAGAGAAGCAAAAACAAGTTACACATGTGGGCAACTTTCCAAGGACCGAAAGTATACTCTGGCTGAAAACCCCCGATTCTAAATGAGGTTTGTAATCTCAGCAGTTAATAAAGCATTTAGATCCCCTGCAAAGTAAAAGCGTATGTGCATTTGAAAAGGGAAGCTGGAAGGAGAGAAAGTTAAAATAAAGTTTGGTTTGTTGTTCGGGAGCCCACATTCTGGCTACTAGAGTGATTCCCCCTCCCTCTTTCCTTGAAATAATATTCAGCTCCCGTGAAATATCTGGGCGCCCACCGCGGGTTTTACACCCGGGAGCTGCGGGTGCGACCGCTGCGGGTTTCCCCCGCTCTGCTCCGGGGTCACCGCGATATAACCGGCGTCGTGGCTCCCCTACCCCACCAAAAAAAAAAAAAAGAAAAAAAATCCGTCCAAATCGAGAAAGGGAAGTAACAGCCCGTGGTGGTGAGAAATCTGTCGCTCCCACTCTAGGCAGGGGAAGGGAGGGGGGGGGAAATACAAGCGCAGGTACAAGAATAAAGTCGCGATAGAAACGTTTCCATAAAACCCGTAGCATGAGCCCCTGGAAAATAAAAAAAAAAAGGGGGGGGAGAGTTTCTTTCAGACAAGCTCTTTTCATGACACTTTTGCCCGTAATTAAGACTCCTCCCGGGTCGGGGGGTACCAGGCGGGCTGGACCTTGGCAGGGGAGCAACTTGGGGGGAATTTGTTGCGTTACCCGCGGTTGCTCTTTGCCTGCAAGCACGGCGCAAAGCGGGCGGTTACTACACGGAGGATTATTTTTGTAGCCATCCCCACACGGCTTCTCCTCCAGGTAAGGTCGCTCTCATCTTTCTAACTTGAAAAAGAAGAGAAAGGAACCGCTCCGGCGGGACAGGCGGGACCCACTGCCCACCGCCCCCTTCTCTCCCCACTCCTGCCTTCCCACAGCCCTTGGGAAATGAGTCCCAATTCCCGTTTTCAGGCAGCAATACAGACCCCCCGGGCCTGATTCTGATCTTTCCCAGCTCTGTCCCCCCATTCCCCTCCCTGGCCCTTGTTTCCTGTATTTACGTGGGTAGGAGGGAGATCAAAATCAGCAGCCCAGACATTTACAAGGCAGGTTAGTGGTTGCCTATGGGGACATTATTACCGAATAGTTTATGATTAACTTTCCCAGATTGTCCTTTTCCGTTTCAGAGCTTTGAGTCAGGGCACAAGTAGCACGTTGTTTCTAAGGAAGGAGTGACAGGGCTGGTGAGTTAGGTAGAAAACTCGGAGCTATTTTACGCTGTTTGACTTTCCCTCTCCTCCCCTCGAGCGGCTGTTGGTTTTACAGGCGAGATAGGCGCTGCGCCTGCGAGAACCACCCGTTTCGGGAAGAAATATATAAGCGCCGCGGTTTAAAACCCGTACAAGTTTTCTGGTTGTTTTCATTTTCTTTTTAACACTCCTAGTGGAGAAAAAAAACTGAAATCCGAGTAATCCCCTCGGCCACAGCGAGCAGCAGATGGTGGTTTAGATCCTGGCTATGGTATCAAAGTTTAATTTTTCGAACTTCGAAGGGAGATCCAGTCCCAAGCTGATTTAGCCATGGCCTGGACCATGGGAAACTTGGTTTTATGCGTATTTGAAACACCAGTGCAGGGAAAATCGCTTCCGTGAGCTGATGGCTCACTCACACGCACAACTCCACGGGATTCCAGTTTGCGGAAAGTGGAACGGGTGGACCTCAGCCAAGCACACACTCCGACACGCAGAGCTCTCCGAACTCCCCCTTTCCCACGCGGATTTTTATAGTTTTGGGTATTCTTTTTTCTTTTTTAATTTCTTTTTAGATCAGCGTGTTCCCACGGGCAGCGCGTTAAGGCGTGGAGGAAGGATGCGGCGAAACGACTGCGGGCATTTCTGCCACCACCTAAACCCTGCGTGAACCCCGCAGCCGTGGGACTCGCCCAGGTCTGTCCGAAGTTGTTATATTTGATGAACTTACAGATCAACGCTCAGCAAATAGCATCAGCCGCGCATCTACGCGCCGCGTACACTCCGCGGCTCGGCATTTCTCAGTCTCTAAAGGCTTGGGCTTGTTTGCTACGAGACGCAGGAGCTCCTCGGTGAATAAATATTCGTATCCAGCCTTTTTGGCTAAGTCGGGAGTTTTGACCTCCATAGGAAAAGCCACAGAGACCCGGTCCCTAGAAACACCGCCAGTCAAAGGACACGCGTGGAGCGCTGCGGGGGTGTGCAGCCTGGCCTTTAATAAACTTATTTTGTCAGCGGGGACAATCAAACTCATGAGCTGGACGCACTTCTTTTGTGTCCCCTGAACTCCCATTTTACCCTTTACACAGAGGTGTACGTTAAAGCTGCTAAAATAAGCCACCCTTACGTTTCTTTATAGCTGTGTGTGTATTTATAGGTACATATTTTTATGAGAGATATCAACTTTATTGCGCCTTCAGAGGGATTTGCTAACGGTGGGCTGCCTGTGGCTGGGGAGGGGGGCTTCAGCCTCTAAGAGGCGCCGCAGCCTAATTAGACCTTTAATAAGCTCTTGATGATTCGGGGCGTGACTGCGCTGTCTCGCAAAAGGTCCCTGAAACGGGGATTTAAACAAAGAAACCATCACCCCTGGCCCCGGCGGTGCCCGGTGCTGGGGCTCGGCGGCGACGAGGGCTGAGCCGGGCTCGGGGGGGGGTGAAGGGGGCGTGGGGGGGCGCGGACTCGTCGGCTCCGTGCCCTGTGCCGGTGAGGTCCAGGGGATGGAGGAGGGGGAAGAAGGGGGATCCGGGGATGCTACCCCACCCTGCCCGGGGCAACTGCCCTCAGCAAACCAGACCGAGGAGGGTAACTGGAGTAAATCAGGTAGTTTGATGTTCTTGTGTTTAAAATTAAAAGCCCAACAACATGAAACTACCTAATTCACAGAGCAGTTCTAGTTCAGCCTTGGGTCAAAGGCTAAAATTCCCAAGAAAGGCGCCTGGGCGGCCATTTTGTTTGACATCATCTGCAATCTGAACTTTTATAATAGAAAACAGTTGCTAGGAAACAAAAGCAACAAAAGGAGCTTTTCAGAGACGGAATAAAACCCCTCCGATTGCACGAAATAACTATTCAAATGATTTCCTATGTACAGTGTCTGGAGCGGATCCCTCCTGCAGGACTTTACAAATAGTTTACAAATAGACCAGAGGAAACAGTAAAATGCTATTGACTTTGAGAAACAAGCGATTATCGCAGCTATAAAAAAGCGCAAAAATTCCTAAAGTTGTCCCCCCACCTCCTCTGGAAAGCGAATTTAAAGGATCGTTTCCGATATGAAAGCTGATTTATCAAGACTTCGTATTAAAACACTATTACCAGATTTTTTTGTTTTGTACCCAAACCCGCCAGCGTTTGGATAACTTTCCGCAGAGTCAAATCAGTGGGGTGCGGGGAAGAAAGCAATTAATCCATATTCTCCTCTCCTGAAAGCAAGTATAACGTGATTCATGTAAAGAGAAAGAAAAAAAAAAAAGGAAAAAAAAAAAGCCGAGAACATATAAATCAATTAAAGCAAGAGGAAAAAAAGCGTCATTGTGACTAATTTATAGGTGTAAATAGCAACACAGAGAAACTTCTTGTGCCCTTTCCTCCCTCCGACCCGCACCCCGCGCTGGAAAAGCAAGTTATAAGATAACGAGCGGGGGGTGTTAAAAGGCAGAATTCAGGCCGAGGAGCGGGGCCGGGGGCCGGCCGGGCCCCGGAGGCTTCGCTGAGCTCCGAGCAACTTCCGCGGGGGAAGTTTGGCTGGGGGAAAAAAAAAAAAAGGGCCAAAATTCCCGTTTGGGAGGGGGGAAAAGGATCATACATGTCCAGCCCGTCGAGTTAGGTCGCAAAACATGTTTCTATGTATATATATGTATATATATAAAAAATATAAAGTCAATGCCTTACCTCGTAAACTGCGGGTTTTGTCCTCAAGTGGATTAAATAACTAAACGGGGAGAGCAAAAGAAGTAGTAAAGGCTGGAAAGACAATAGACACAGATAGCCCCGATCCGAAAGGGCAAGTTTAGGGGAGTTTAAAAGTTCATTGGAGAAACAAATCCTCCGAGTTGAAGACATGCACGGAGGACCCAGAAACTTGACTATAACTTAGCTTCATTTCATTTCCAAAGCCTTTAAAAGCCTGGACGGGACGGTATATAACTCCATTGTACCGGAAATACAATAAAACTTAGCCATGTTGTTGAACTTCAAACAGTTTACACCAGGTCGGGCGGGGAGACGGGGCGGAATCCGAAAACAAACAAACAAACCCGCAAAGACCAGCTCCCCCCCCAAGCCAAACACCCATTTGAGAGGCAATGGCGGGGGGGGGGGGGGGAGAATTTTTTTTGAGGAATATTGACAGCCTAGGGGTCTGTTTGTGTTTTTATTTGGTGCGAGGTTAGAGCTCTCTAATTGCACGGCGGGAGGAAACATGGTCTGACTCCACTTCTTTGATAGAGGCTCTAATTCGAAATTAATATAGATTTTGTTGTTATATCGCAATTCATCGTTTCTCTCTTTCTCTCCCCTTTGATACACAAATATAGACAGGTTCAAGTTTAAATCAAATCTGCGGAGGGAAAGAACTTTTACTTTACTGTAAAACTTCAATTATGTTGACACATGAGGGACACATAGCTCCATATCCAAGCGATATGTGCTTGCAGACATGCATATATACAATCTGCTGTACTCACGAGTACCACACCTATAATAATTTTCTAATTTGTCAAATATTTTCTATTTCCTACACAGAGGATTTTAAAAAAACCCTCCCTAGACCCACTGCTTTACTTTTTATTCCAATGCAATTTGTAAAACAAAAGTCGTGGTCACACTTGAACTCGTTCTGCTAAAAGCTCTTTCTTTCAGGCAAAACAGACAGGAAGAATATATTTTAAAGGAGTTTTCACTACTGCAACTTGGAAATGAAGCATCCCCCCAGCCCGTAAACTGCAGATTGGAAACATAAATAAAGAAAAGCACTCAAGATACGCGTGAAAAACAAAACCGCATGTGCCATTTAGTGTCACGATTAGGTTTAAAATAAATAACAGTAAGGGGGGAAAAAGAGAGAGGAAAAAAAAAGAAAAAGAACCCCAAATCTACGTAGGTGATATATTAGGTTTAATTCTTGGGCTGGAATAACATTTTAAGGTAATGGATCTTTTTTTTCCACCCCCCCTTCTGGCTGTTTCTAAAGTTTTAAAAGACATTTTAAATTCAGACGTCAAAGACAAGTTAGAGCTCTTAGACAGTAAATGGATGTCTTAGCTGTAAGATAACTTCTACTTGTCAGGGGAATAAGTGCTAAAATAATTAACAGGCTGGGATGGGAGGGATTTCAAGTGTTTGCGTGAGCATATATCAGTAAACGTATATATGTGTGCATCTCCATTACACACACGCACTTGCCTAATAGAAGAATCTATTACAGATCATCCGAGGGAAATGGCACTGAATCTCCAGATCTCATTATGGGTTGCTTTGTGGCTTACTCAGATCTTCACAAAGCCGTGTTTTTATTAAAATATGATTATAGCAGCTGGTTTTCACGGTTCCCATTCATCAGCATTAGCCTCTGGGAGTATTTGGTATCCGCTCCTCAGGAATCATGTGGACATTCCCCAGCAGAACGCGTTACAAACGGGAGGTGCTTGTCGCATTTATAGGGGGAAAAAAAAAAAAGATTAAAAAGTTGGCCTTCAACCCTCCTCCTTCCCTCCCCCTCCACATGGCTGTGCCAGGATGCAAGTGGGAAGCCGCTCGGCGTGGGCCCCTGCTCTGCTTCTTCCAGCTGTCCCTCAGGCCGGAGGACAGAACAACCACGCACACAGAATTGCGCTGGGAGATTTGTTAACCATCCGTCACAAAATAATAAAATAAAATAAAATAATTTTAAAAATTAAATTAAATTAAAATTTCAAGTGACTGCTGGAATCATTACAGCTCCGGTAATAATCATAATTTTTCAAAAGAGGGACGAGTACTTTCCACCGGCGCTGGCCGGGGCTGTGTTCACCCGCCGGTCCCCGGCAGGAGCGGGGGGGTGGGGGGGTCGCCCGGTTCCCGGTGACGGGGCCGGTGGCCTCGGGGCGGCGCTCGCTGGCCGGGCTCGACCGGGCCCCGCAGGCCCGCCGCGCTCGGCAGAGCCGGCTGCCAGCCCGAGGTGCAGCTTTTGTTCCTCTGCCAAGGAGAAGACAAGCATTTTCCCCGGGTTTTCTTGCCTTTTTTTTTTTTCCTTTTCCTTCTGCTTCCCCCCCCCCCCTTTTTTTTTTCCTTCTTTTTTTTTTTTTTTTTTTTTTTTTTTTTTTTAAGCAAAGCGAGAAAAGATCTTTGGAATAAACATAAAATTAAACTTCCCGCCTTACGAAAAGCCGCATTAAAATACAAAAAAAAAAAAAACAACCCCAAGTCGAAAACACATTTCTGTGAAGCCCCGCAGGGCCCTTACGACCCACGCAAAGAGCTTTGCTAGGCCAGTAATAACTCCGGGTGCGTGGAGGGGTGCGATGCACGCGGGGTGTCACGACCCCGAGCGGGGGTGGCCGGTGGGTCCCGACGGCGATGGGCAGGCACAGAGGAGGGCCCTGCCCCGTCCCCGGGGTATCGAGGGGCAGGAGGACCCCTGGGGGAGATTCTCCTGCCCCAAAGTGAGGGGCAAAGACCGCACCGCGGGTGCCCAAACTCCGGCCAAACCCCTGCCAGCGCAGCTCCGCCCGCGGTTCCCCTCCCCGGATTCTGCGGGCTCGGCGGGGAGAGGCAAAACCCCGAGGGCAGGTCCTTCCCCCCCCCCCCCCCCCCCCCCCCCCAGCTACTTGTTGCTGCGGAATAGTAGGAAAGTTTTCTTCTGGAGCAAGGGAGACACGAGTTGGGTGACACGGGAGCCCGTCGGAGCCCCTCGGCCCGGCCTCCTGCCCTCCCCGTCGGGGCTGGGCTGAATGATTTGCTTTTCCATCTTCGTGGGTTTTTTTTCCGTCCCCTGAAATCACTTTGCGCGGCCACCCAAGCTCCTTCTGCTTTCGGGGGGAGCCGGAGCCCCTGATTTTATGGACTGAACCCGCAATTAGGCGGAGTCATTAATCCCGGGCAGGGAAACCCAAGCAACGGCCCACGCGTGTCCGCGCAGCACTCCTTCCCCTCCGCACCCACCTCCCGAGGAATTCAGGGAAAGCGAACTCTGCAAAGCCCCCAGCTTAAAAGCAAGAATCCAGGCAAAAACAAAACAAAACCAAAAACGTTCCCTACGCTGCTCCAATTAATTAGAAAACTCCAATTAAAAGGAAGGAGAAGGCGAAGGGAATGAACTGGAAAGCTGAAAGGTGTGGAGAAGCCAAACGAAAACGCATCTCAGCTGCGGGCAAGCACTGAAGCATCTTCCCCCTCCCGCAGCCGAATTTAATTTGGAGTGTCCGGGGGTGCCCGAGGTGCCTTTGCGGGCTCCCAGCCTGGCCCCGCCGCGGGGTCCGGCACCCGCCAACACCGGGGGACAGGGGAGAGTTACTTTGCTCTGAAAAAAAATCAATTAGTCTCCAGACATGCGGCGAAGTTTCCGAGTGAGTTAAACGAGGCTTTAATTAGCAACAGAGGCTTTGGGCGGCGGGGTGGGGGAGCTAAGCCTTAAAAAGTAATTTTTACAGGTACAAAAAGAGTCAGAGAAGTTACCTTGGCTGTCATTAAATAAAATAAAATAGCAAATATTTCGGACAAGCCGACGGTTAGACAAGGAATCGGTCGGTCAAGCGCCTTTAACTGTCCTCGATTAAACTTCCCGCTTTGCCAAGGCCGTTACAGGTCCAACAACTCGTGCGAGAATTTGTTTTACCCAGTATAGTCTCATGCCAGCCAAATATTTCTAAAATCTTCGTTTCAATAATTTTCCGGAGAGATTTTGTTTCTTTTTAGGAATCCTTTCAGTTGCTGTATTTCGGAGTATTTTGAATTACACTTAAATCTTTGCAAGAGTTCTCCGTCGGGAGGAGAAAAAAAAAAAAAAGAAAAAAGGAACAATATTGATAAAAATTCCTCAGAAATGAGCAACAGAAATATATCCAACACCGGGCGGTCCCCGAAACAAAATACTCCATTTGTTGCTATTCCATCCATTTGTTGGGAAATTCAATTAAGCCTGGCTACCTTCGGTTATTTACATAAGCCCGGAGACTTTAATAGGTTTCTTCTCTGGTTTTCAACATTGTTATTAGAAATCCATAAAGCCGGGGAGGGACAGGAAATTAAATTTAAAGGTACCTCTTTAAGACACAACCGCTTTCCGAGCTCTGCGTCGCTGCGGGCGCAGGGGAGTTTGTGGAGCCGGAGAGAGAAACCCACGGCGGCCTGGCGGGGCTGAGCCCCCTTCCGCGAGTGGGCTTGGTAGTCCTGGCGAAATCACCTTTTAGTTCCGAGCCCAGCAAGCAGCCTTCCTCCCCATCCCGCCGGCGGGCTCCCAGAGCCAGCGAAAAAAGGGGGAATTAAAAAAAAAAAGGAATCAAAAAAGGAGGGAGAAAGGAAAATCGAGCAAACGGTCGAGCCACGAAAGTCGCAAGCGTGGGCTGGATTATTATTATCATTATTATATTTTTTAAAAAACTAGGTCTGCGCTGGGAGAGGCTGGACTGAGGAGGGGAGATTTATTCCAGAAGCTTTCCCAGCCTTGGAGCCAAGCGGGGTTTCTCTGCGGTGAGCTGGAGCTGCGACGTGGCCGCCTCCAGTGCCCGGGTCCGCGGAGCAGGTCAGTGGGTTTAGCCAAAGGGATCAATAAATAAATGATGCTAACGATAGAGAGTCGGATCAATGATTAGAAATAGAAATCGTCAGAACTCCCGGCAGAGGAACAGGCGGGTGGAGAAGGGGGACATGAGCAACGCGGCTTTGCCTCCGATCTCGGTTTTAAAACAGAGCCCGAGGGCTTGCTTTCAGAAGACGGAGCATGAAATTATCAAGAAAAAAATAAAAATGGAAGATAAGCAGGTCCGCTCGCCCGTCCAGGGAGCCGGCTCGCCAGCCGGCCGCCCTCAGCGGATGAGGAGGATGAAGAGTTCTCGGGCAGCTACATGTGCGGAATCGCGACAGACCAACGCGTTACGGCAACCGCCTCCCTCCAGCTTCCCGGCGAGGCCGAAGCCAGCCCGTACTTACCTGTTTTTTTTCTTTTTAAAGCAAACTCTTCCCCTCCCCCTTAAATATACCAGGGAAATCATTAAATAAATAACGGCAGCCCCCCTCCTTGGCAGAGCCATCCTTCCACCACTTGTTACAGCCGAGCAAACCTGCTCCGGCTGAGTTTATTCCTATTTTTTGATTTTTTTTTAATTTTTTTTTTTTAATTCTATGGACTCCTTTTGGTTGAACCTTAGTCTGGCGAGGGTGTTGTAAATTAATTTTTAACTAAAGGGCCATTGTGTTAGCAAAGGGAAAAAAAACAACCCAACAACCCACCTTCCCTCCCTCTGTCTAGACAAAATCTTCTTGTTTTGACGGCAAACTGCAGGCTTTCCCCAATTTACCCGGCCTTTCCGCTCCTCGCCAGTGCCGGCTGGTTTGCCTCCTTCTGCTACAGAGCAGGGAAGGGGAATTTCATTTTTATTGATTCTTTTTACCCACCTTCGGCTTCTGGTGCTGTTTTAGCATCTTTAGACCTGTCTAAAGATGGAGCTTCCTGTCGCAGGAAAAAAAAAAGAAAGGATTTTATCTTCTCTTTTACTTGCCCCGGTCCAGCCGACTCCAGCACAGCGGGCACCCCAAAACCCCCCTCGGCAGCGCCTGCCCGCGCCGGTGCGGACCCCCCTTCCCGGGGAGAGGCGGCCGCAGGGGGGGACGGGGGAGTACTCGAGAGGCACCCGAGAATCTGGGGGGTCTGTGGGTAAAGCGGGGAGCCGCTCGCGGGCATGCCCCCCCCCCCGAGCCGGTGGAGGGGGCAGGGGGTTTCCAGCCTCCCTTCCCAAGCAGGGCTCCCCATCTGTGCCCGCGGGGCGGGGGGGGGGCAGGGCTCTCCTGAGCTGCCCCGGAGTGGGGGGGACAAGCACCCCAGACGGGGCGGGGGGGAAGCGGCAGGACCCGCAGCCTTGGCTGCTGCTGGGAGTTCTCCATCCCCAAAGGAGGTGCGGGGGGGGATGATCCCCTCTCCCCCCCCCCCCCCCCCCCCAATGGGTTGAGCAGGGCTGGAGGGAGGCGAGGAGGCTGGGGAGAGCCGGGCACTGCCCCGCCGCTGGCAGGGGAAGGAGCGGGCTGGGGCTTGGCAAAAAAGGCTATTTTGGAGTAAGGGGGGGGAGGTCTCTGATGATTGACTTATCTGTTAGAAAACGCGTCTGCAGGCGAGCTCACCAATCCGGGGCGGGCGAGGCTGCTGAGACCATCCCCCGGTGTCAGTTTTAATGGGAAACTTCACCGCTTTGCAGAGCGGGGGGGTGTGTGTGTGTGAATTTTTTAATACGAAGACCTGCAGCTATCGCCGGCTTTTCCCTCACCCCTCCCCGCTCGCTCGGCTCCCGAGCAGCTGCCTCATGTCTCTATTTGCAGCCCCCCCCCCCCCCCCCCATTTTTGGGGTGGGGGTTATTTGTGGAAAACCCGTTGCGGGGGCGAAGCGGGAGCCTGCGGCTGTGCCGAGGCACGGGAGCTCATCCCCGAGAATCAAAAATAGCGAGGAGAAGGAGTCCCGCGGAGAGCTGGTGTCCAGCCCCCCCCCCCAAGCTCCTCGCAGGGCACCTTCCCTGCAGGCTGCACACACCTATGTGCATATATTAAATACTGTACAATTATGCAAATATTAATACTATTCATTGAATATTAAATGCAAGAAGGCCGTGGTATGTTTAGGGAAGGGAAGATGACCTGGCCTCTGGGCTGGGGTTTCTTGCTGTAGGGCCAGGACCCACGAGAGGACGAGCCGGGAGGTGACACGGAGCACCCCAAAGGCCGGGGAACCCCGGGATGTGTCCCCCCCGCCCCCGCCTCGCCCTTCCCGGGGTCGTACGGTCGGGCCGCTCCCGCGGAAACCCCGCGCCCCGCGGGCTGCGATCCCGCACACGCGTGGGTCTAGTCGAGCTGCACTGGGTGTGTGTGGGGCAGCAGGCAGACCAGCCTCCGACCCCCCCGAGTGTGCCCCCCATTTTCCAACTCAGCCAATTTATTTTTCCTACCCCCTCCGCAGGAATTCAAGTTCGTGGCCGGTGGTGGGATGGGGACCCTCCCCCGGGGCCGGCAAAGCTAGGGCTGGGGGGGGTCTCCCCAATGTGGGGGGTGCTTGGGGCATGGCCGGGTTTCCCAGGAGGAAGGCGCCCAGCCCGCTCGCTCTCTCTGCAGAAAGGATTTATGCGCAGGATTAAACGCCCGGCCGCATAGGAGAATTTAATAACCAGCCTGCATTAATTCTGACTCTGTCTTTAAGAAAAATGATGGTTTGTGGCACAATCCTCTGCAGGGCTGTCACTGCAAAGCAGAAAAGCAACCAAACCCCAGCAGCCCCGGCGGGTTTTCGATGGCTGGATGCGTCGCTTCCAAAACGGCTCGGACTGAGAGCGTGGAGAAAAGGGGAAATTTGGTTTTTCGGCAGAATCTGTTTATCCAATTTCTTAACTTGTTGTACAGCTTCCCTTCTGGAATTGAGCCCGCGGGGACGGGGTGGTATTGGAAACCTATTAAAGCTTACGCCGATAGGAGATATTTTGCAGTTGCATCTGGTTCTATATTTGCGACGCATTCTCAAAACCAGAAAAATTCACCGATTTAAATAGCTAATAATAGGCAACAGCGGGCGGGGAGGAGGAAAAAAAAAGGAGAACTGGGATTTTACAGATTTTGGAAATCATGAAGTATAAACCAAAACTTCATATAGGAAAAAAAAAAGACCCCAAATCAAACCAAACCACATCTTTCCTATGAAACCACCGAGGAAAGAGGGGGGGGGGGGGGTGTATTTGCCCCCCTCCCGCCGGCTCTAGCCCCGCCGCTTCCCCAGCCGGGCCCGACCCGTGCCCCACACCTCTCCACGCCGCAGCTGGGAGCTGGGAAATTGGGGTGGTTTCCCCCATTTCATCTCCTTTCTGCCTCCCATCTATTCCAGCCGGTTCCCCATTTTCTCCCGCAACGGACCTTTGCACAGAGTCCTTAATTAAAAAATATCTTTACCCTCCAGGGTCTGATTCAGCACTGCAGTCCCTCCGGGGGGGACTTCAGCCTCTCCTCCTCTTCCCTCCACAGGGACCGAAGTCCAGACCCGCTTCGCACATCGATCCTGCTGTACAAACGGTCACCCGTGGGTGCTTCCAGCGAGCCGGTGGACAAAAGCAGCGTGTGCCGTGGGGGGACCGGCCGTGATCGGCCCCTCCGACCGTCGGACCCGCTGCAGCCCTGGCCCCGCACCCTGCACTTGCTCCCTGGTCGGTACCGCCCCCCCCCATCACCGGGAGCCGTCGGGGAACTGGGGAGGGGGGGAACGGGAAGGATAAAAGGGAGCAGGTCTTTTAAAGTAAAAGTCCAGGACTGAGGTTTTAGGGTGTCTCGGCTAAAAGGAGTGAAAATCTGGGGTTTTTTCCTTTTCTGTTTTTTAGCAAAAATCTGTTTGTTGGAAAAGCGCTAAGGAAAAGGCACCACTGGAAAGATGGGACCGGGGCAGGGGCTGCGATCAGCCCTTGGAAAAGGACCCTCGGCCCGCTGGAGAGTTTTTTTTGTGTAAGTACTTGAAGGACGACAAAGAGATGCCCGCAGGGAGAGCTGGAGAGGGCTCAGGGCGTTATCATCGGCCTGGGGAAGCTGCTGCAGGGCCCGGATTAAATACACACTGTTAAGGTGAGGGGGGTGGGGGCTTTGCTCCCTTTTGCTCCGGGCCAAATCCTGATAATTGCTCCTTGACTTGATTTCAGCTGGGGATTCCGTCTCCTCCCTACTCTGACCGGCTTTACTAAATTTACTTCGCTTTTGGGTTTTCACGCTGAAGCCCCACGGCTACGATCGTGTGGTGCCTCGGGGCGGCAGGTGCCGAGGGCGAGGGACATGCAGTGAATTTTGCCACATGACACAAATCACAAGGGAAACAACCCCAAATCGCCATCTCCCCAAGTTTGCTACTAGCAGGCATTAATGTGCTTCGCTGCCGCTGCTGGAGGTGACTGGGCCCGGGCTGAGCACCCTGGTCCCAGTCTGGTCTGGCAGAGCATGGGGCACCACTGGTGACAGCCCTTGTGCCACTTATTCATAAAGAAACCTTCCTTGTAAAAATCACTTTACATCTCCTGAGCCTGAAAATTACCAGGTAACAACTTTTTACGACCCGACTCCCAGGACATGGTTTCATTTCATCCCTTAACTCTCCATCCCTCTCTCTCCCGGCTGCCTTTCCCAGCAAGCAACCCCTCCGGGTTTAGCATGAATTTAAACACTCAAACCTTGCAATGAGAGCTGATTCACGACCTGGCCTTAAACCGCAGGATTTTCTGACCATCTGGAGTTGAAGCCTGATTCCAGCCGGGGGTATTTTTGGCTTTTTAAAAGTCCTTGGGATCCCCACAACGGTGGGAAGAGCCACTCCGGTCTTTGCAGGAAGGTGATGAGGCTGGTTTGTCCCGAGGGTTTCCTGGCCCCGGGACATCCCAAGGGCCACTCTGCTCCCATGTAGGCCCAGTCATCTGCACAGGAAAATCCCAAACCAATCCCAGCCTGAAGCAGCTGGAGAAGCTCCTCAGATGTGTTGTTTTGCTGTTCTTGCTGGTTTTCCTTCTAATCACTTGTGCATTTTGGAGTTTGAAGCAGGAGCTTGGTGGGGAGAGAAGGAGGTGAAAGAGGAGGAAAGCAACACAGAGAAACAGCACAAAAGCAAACCCATTGCTTAAGTCCCCTTGAAAGTGGACGGATGTGAGTCCTCCTCTCCCCCTCACCCCCCCGGCCCTTGTCCGGGGACCTTCGCCTCTTGGGTTTATGGTTCTCCTCTGTGTAGTGTCAGCACTTCACGCCCTTGATGACACAGCCTTCCTTTCTCCAGTCCCTCTGAAGATTTGGATTCCAAACAGAGCCAAAAAGAAACACTTCACCAGCTCTGATTGTCCCGATGCCTGGGAGCTGGTGGAGGTCTGCCCACTAGTCCGATGGTTTTTCTTTAGATAAAGAAATAAAATAAAACGAAAAGGCCCCAAAGTCAAGAGGTGAGTCACAAGAGCAAAGTGAGACCGGAGATCCCTGCATCAGGGCTCGGCATCTCTCCCCTCCGACAGAGCAAAGGCAAGCTGTGGCACCATCCTGAAACTATTTAGCTCGCATCCATGGGAGATGGGGGCCTTTTAAGGTCTCTTCTCTCTACCCCACCCCCAGAGCCACTACCCCTCGTATATTATTTTTACTAATGCAGTGGGATTTTTTTTTTTTTTTGCCTTTCTTGGAGGAGGAGGGATTTGTGTAGCCAGATCTGAGGAATTTGGAGAGAGAGAGAGAGAGAGAGATCCCCCTGTTGACTAGCGAGATGTTGTTCTTGGGATTAGAGATGTCTGACCTTGAAGGTCGCAGGTCACGGTCTTGAATAAGGAGCAGGAGTGTGAGGCTGGGATTGAAACTTGAGGTGTGTCTGCTGGAGATCACAGGGAAAAGTCTTCCAAACAAAGAGGAATGCCTTGGTCAGGGTGAGAAAGGACGACTTCCTCAAGAATTATGGGCTCCTTCCGGATGGTTGCATACCTGCAGACCCAAAGGATGCACTGTGGCTGAGGGAGGGGAGAAAGGAGGGGAGAAAGGAGGAGCACAATGGCTGGAGCCAGAAGGCCTCATTATTTATTACTATTTGCATTCTGAGCAGGCCCAGAGGCCCTGATGATAGGAAGGGCATCCCGCCATTGGGGGAGCCTTGAGGTGGAGGACAGGGAGCAAGGAGGCAGCCTAACAGCATCTTAGCAGAAAGGAAAGAAAGGAAGAGATTCCTCCAAGGGCAGGGAAGTAACACAGAGGAATAGCAGGAGATTGAATCTTGAATTTGTGTCCAACGCAACAAATACAAAAGTCTTTATGAGGTCCTGTGGAGCTCTGGGGAGTTGGTCACAGCTGTGTGCCCCAGTTTTCCCCCAGGAAAATCAATCAGACAAGCAAAGAGCGCTTCAGGACTTGTTTCGGGGCAGCAATGGTAGAATCGACCACAGAGATCTGATTTCTCTGCTGGGATCTCCATTCAAACAAAGCAAGTAACATATTTAGTGCTCTAGAGGCTTCTTCCCATGGACCCCACAGACGGAGGTTTGTGCATGTCTTCTTTTGGGTGCCTGTGCAGGCGATGTGCCCCTGCTCTGTCTAGGGAACGAGGTTACGTGGGTGGTGTGAGCAGAATCACGACACGATCCTGCTGATGTCCCCTGCTGAAGGCTGGCGCATCCCACCAACACCAGCCAGCACCATGCACTGCTGGCAGCAGATCCTTTTGGCTATTTAACACAGCATTAAAGTCCGTATTCAAATATATGCAGGTCAGTCCCCTGGGTGAAGAGGAACGAAGAACACAGGAAAGAGCTCGAAGACCCAGGATGTTCAACACAACCTGAGCCCTCCTCCCTGAAGCCCCAACATTTGAACAGACTCATCTCCAGATCCTCAGCTGATGTCAGTGTGGTCTAAACAACCTCAGGGATGAAAAGCCCTGACTCTATTTCAACATTTTTTGAAGTGAGCGATGAGGGACTCATTGTATCACCTGTGCAAACCACGCACGGAAGGATCTGCAGTGAAGCTCCACAGGCCAGGTCTTGCTGTGATGCTTACGCCCATCCTTATGGCCTTTTCCTTCCCAATTTCGGTCCCATTGGTCAGGAAGGGAAGGGAGAGGGGTCGGAGCCAGCAGCCCCCTGCCCCGGGAGCAGCCCCGAGCGACGCTAGAGGGAGCCCGGGGCTCAATTAATTAACCAGCGAGAATTAGGGGGATGAGAAAAACAGTGGAGCTGGGGGAGAAAGTGAGAATTAATTTACCTGTGCTATTACTGGCATTTCAAGCTGCGTTTATGCTGTTCCTGATAGAAAAAAACCCTTACATGCGTAGCAGCGAGATGGCACTAACCCCTAGCCCGAAATGCAGGAAAGGAAGCGGCTTTGTGCGTTTGTGATCTGATTCAGGGCAATTTGGGCTCTAATTGATTTAAACGGCTGTCAGACCCGCTTTCCCCTCTGCCTAGGTATTTATTCTTCACTTTGAAGCATTTGAGGGAAAGCAGGAGCCATCAATCTGTCTCCAAAATGCCTTTTTTAATGCCGGTATTGATTTTTGAAGTGCCTCTGGAGGAAGGAGAAATGTGAGGAATAATTGTTAAGGAGTTCAGTGCTTTCCAGCCTGGCCCAGCCATAAGCTCACGCCCAGGGAGGCCAGAGCTGAGCCACTGCAGCAAGGTCCACTGGTTTTTGCGATGCTTGTCGAGTGCTGCCTGCACGCAGAAGGGTCTGCAGACCCACCCTGAGCCCCAGACTCAGTTTCCCCCTTACCTTCCTCCCTCTTCAGCCTGTCCTGTGTGGTGCAGAGCTCTGTTGAAGGTCCAAAGACTCCTGAAGGCAATCAGGTGGTTTCAGTGGTTGTAGCAGACTTTAGCAGAGCTTCTGCAGGTAGGGAAGGGGGCAGGCAACCCTGAAACACATCTCCATGGTGTAGTGGATTGGCTGGAGCTATGTGGTGGATGAGCTCAGGCTTGAGTACGAGCAAAACTGAACCAAAAGGGAGCTCAGCAGAAACGAGGTCATAAAAGCTGCTGTTTGGCTTATTTATTATCATTTTAATCTTATTAGCATTCCATTCAGTGGCTCTTTGGAGAATAAAACACTGATATTGTGTATTTGTCTTGACAGAAACCAACCAACCTTAATAAAAATGAATCACTCGATAAAGAAAACAAGGGGAATCAAGCCCTTCTGAAGTTTTATATTGCCTTTTTAATTAACTACTCTCAGATTGCCTAAGTATGTAGGAGGGGGAAACTAGAAAGTAGCAGAAATTATGTACAGGGTTTACTGTATCCCATATCCTAGGTGTAAATAATGCTTCTGTTAATTTAAAACCAAGACTGCCTGACTTCACTGCACTCCCATTAGCTCTATCTTTATACAGTGTCATGGGTGCAAATAGATTGGGTTGAAAACTTCCCCCAGAGCCACTTTAAAGTGACTTCTAATCTTTCCCTTTAGTGGTGTTAATTCAACTTCGAAAGAGTGTTTGAAGCCCCATTAGGCAGAGAAATGGACCTTCTCTCCTGCTGGTGCCCTTATCCAAATAGCAACGTTACCGAAAAAAAATCTGTTTCATATCAGGCCAAGTCTCTGGGGCTCCGGCAAGCAGCTGAAGGAGACGTGGGCTTCGTTTTTATGAGGCTTAAATATGTAAAGGATTTATGCTTTGCATTTCTGTATCACCGCCCCGTGGAGGTCTCCAAGCACCTCGGAAACCTCCTGCCTCACACCAAGCAGCTGCTGGAAAGAGGGGCAGAGAAAGAGTCGGAGACACAGCCAGCAAAAGAAAAGATTCCACGTAACATGGGCTGGCTACATGGTCACATGCTGCTGGGGTGGGTTTATTTACAGCAGGACACTGAGGAAGGGTGGAAAGCAAGGTGCTAGGAAGACCCACATGTTTTGTGGTAGACCATGGTCATGTCTATATGTCTGTCTGCATCCTACAAGTGGGTGATGGGGGTGAGCAAAAGCCATGGCGTTCTCTTGCACTGGTGGGAAAGTGGCTGGCCATTAGCAAGAAGGTAGTGTTACAAAAGCTGAAAGATCCAGAAGCATCGGTGCTGTTGGGTGGACCAAGGTTTTTCACACGCATCAGCCCAGAGCGGTGTCCAGCCCCAACTCCAGCGGGGCCCGGAAGCAGACGTACAGGAGAAAAAGGGCACGCGCAGAGTACACCTTTGCTGAGGATAATGTCCCAGCCTCTGGCAAGCAGCAGGCCAAGATACGTTCTGACCTGGTGGCTCTGCTTGGACAGTCATGATTGACAAAGTTGGATGCATCCCTCAGTAATCTGTTGGATCCCTTTTTGACTCTTATTTACAATTTTGGCTTCCACAGCCTTCAGTAGCAGCGAGTTACATTGTATAAGTGTGCATTTTGCGAGAAACAACCAGTCCATGCTCTGAACCAGAGAATAAATATTCTCCTGGACCCCCTCCCTTCACTTTTCAGGGTGGGACAGACCTCTGTCATCCTCCATCTCAACCACCCCTGTGTTCCTGGCAGCTTAGACAGCAATAGATGGTGTGGTTACCCCAAGTTTTGCTGGGGAAAATATTTTGTTACGGGCAGTCTGCCCCAGCAGAGCCAGATTGTCCCTGGGGTTTGTCAGGTGCAGGGATTAGAGCCCAAAAGGAAGGATTGCAAGGTCGTGAGATGTGACTTTCTCCTGTCCTCCAGGAGAGGGCAATCCCTGGCTGGAACTGAACTGAGTAACACTTGTTAACAAGAGATGCTTGGGAAGATTTTCCTCTTTCGCTGCTCCTTCCAAGCAAAAGCTCAAATTACTGTGATGGAGGAAGGCTGTAAAATGGAAAACACAGATGGGGGAACTTACGAGGAGCAGGGGTTCGGGGTAGCCTGTGTTTCTTTACACAGTGGCATTCATTAATATAAACTGGCTCTGCACACAAAAAGGAAAAAGTGGAGTTAAAAATCATAGAATCATAGAATAATACATCATAGAAAAATAAACTGGAATTTCTTCTGAATCAGTCAGAATTTTATGCTGGGTGATTCACTCATAAGCATATCTCACCATTTATTTTCATTCGGATTGTGTTTAATTCTTCTTTAATTTTCTTCCTTTTTAAAGACCCGGAGAGAAGCTGCAGGTCTATGTTGTGTAAAACAAGCAGGTCCTTATGTAGCCCCTCTCTCAACCTCCTCCAAATACTTGATTTCCTCCTCACGCACTGTTTTATTCATGCAATACACTCTCACGCTAGCAGATGTGTTCATGACCTGCCCTGCAGAGACAGGCTGGTGGGCAAGACCCTGGCAAAAGTTTATTCCAAATTCTATTTTATGTCTTTGTGTGACACAGATCAAATAGCTCAGCCTCTTCTCTATCTCAGTGTCCCCATCTGCAAAACAAGGATCATGAAACTGCAACATTTTGCAAGATACCACATTGCAGAGCCATGAATTAAACTTAATTTTCTTCAGAAGTCCTCTTTCCTAAGAGGGTGGTGAAGATCCAAGCCAGTATTTCAAATGTGTTTTATTATGCATGTGAGAGGTGTCCTGTGCGTTTCAGTGAAGCTACTTTTGAGGATGGCCTTAATTTTGCACTTGAAGATGTCCGGGAGCTGGTGGGAGGGGAAGGTGGGAAGAGGAAAGGGAGTCAAAATACTTCTGAGTGAAGAAACCACCCGCTCGAGGAGAGCTGCTCAACACCTCAGTGATTTCCCAACTACTTCTAGGGAAAAGGTTTGGAAAACCTAATGTACAAGTATTGGATGGGAAGTGGGCATCCCACTGGACCACTTCATCCTGGTGAGGGTGTGTGGCTCAGAGAAAGAATATCTGGAAAATAAATGAACAAAACCATGTTAAAATAGTCCTTGGACCATCCTGTTTCCTGCTAACTGTTAACTACAGAAAGAAAGCAGGAATGAGAAAGAAACACTCAAGCCTGGGAGAACAGGAATGTGGAGCTTTTTGGCACAAGCTGAGCAGGAGAAGTTTCCAGAAGAAACAACATGAGTGAGAGGGTTATTACGAAAGGCCAGAGTGTCAAATCTGTGCTGGGAGTTAAAAGGAGCCCATAAAATCAACTCACCAGAAATGGAGGCAGAGCAAGGTCTGGAGTTAACTCCTTAAAGTCTACGAAACAGTGATAACTATCAGGAGTGACTTTCTTGCTGTGAGGTGCAGAGTCTGGGCAAAGTCCCATCCTAGCCATCACCCAGAAAGCTATAAAGAGGAAAAAGGCAGATCGAGCAGGTTGACGAGTGTTTTATGCAATGCAATAAATCCAATGTCCAGAGCAGCTCTTTAATTTAGACTCCCCTTTCGTAGCCATTTATAATGATCCTTTCAAAAATAAAAGAGAATAATAACAACAGAATCCAGATGTATTATAACAATATAATCCATATGCACCGAATTTTATCATCATTATTAATAAAAAATATTGCACTGCAGTAGCTGTGTGAGGCCAAACCCTACTGGAGACTCGCAGCCTGATTGCAAAGTAGGAAAACAAGAAATTCTAATGGCTTTTAGTTTTTTTCTCTATTCAGACCCTTTGCAAACACTGAGTGGTGAATACCTGCAAGTTACACAGCAAATTCTCCTCTTCCGTATAAACGAAATGAGTGCTTGCAGGTATTTGAATACTTACTAGTCTAAAGCAGTAAATCTAAAGATAAATTTCAGAGCATTGCCTAAATAGTACGTGAAAGTTCTTCGCTTTTGTGGTGGACAGGACAAGAAACAAGTGGTTTAAATCTCAGCTAAGAAGATTTATATTACACATTTTCAAAGGTTTTGTATTTTCAAGGAACAGAAGGGATGGATTTGGAGTCTGAAGGTGATGGTGGATCTCTGACACTGGGTGGATATGTGTCACAGAGATAACAAGGCAAAACTGTCTGAGATCATCTGGCAAGCTGAGACTGGCACTCCAGCCTTACGCAGAGCCTACGACACTCATTCCTACAGCTCTCATCTCCTGCTTTCCTCGCAGAGTGCCTTTATTGGCCTCTGATGCCATAAGCCAGGAGCAGCTGATTAATAGATTGCAGACCAGCCCCATCCTGTCCCCTTCTGCTTCTGGGCTTTGGATCCTGACCCTGTTCTCCAAATGTGCGGGATGAAACCTGCCTGGATGGAGCGGGAGGCAAGACCTGGCTGTGCAAGTCCTGCCCTCCATGCACAGCTTTGGCTCATCCACTGAAATCAGGCAAAAAGACAAGGAGCAGGGTGTAGATCATGAAATGTTGGCTGGATAGTTTCTAGTAAGTCAGTCCTGTTTGGATCACTGGTGTTCAGAGACATTTTAGGAGAAAGAAGAAAGCATGTGGCCAACACTTTCAAGAGATTTCGGGTGCTCCTCTCGAATGGCAGGGGCTCGGTCAGGAGAAATGTCTCCAGTTTAACACACACCGGAACAAATATCATGTCTCCGAGTCAGAGCGGCAGAGCTTAAAGGGGCAATCAAACCGAGATGTTTTGAAAGGACAGAAACAAGTGTAACACAGAAGTGAAGGCAAACTAATGAAAGTCAGAATGAATTTATGAGGCACCTTAATGAAACACGTGGACACGCAGAAGATGAATCCATGATGTTTAAGCTTTTAAGTCTACAGATAGTCTGGAACTCACATGATCAGAAAGGTAATAAATTTTGCAGCAAATGGACAAGATCATATTTGCACAGAGAAAACCTTTGCCCATAGCAAGCGTGTGTGGCTAGTGAAAGATTCAATTAGGCTATTTAATGCCAGTTGCACAACAGTGCTGTTCAAAGCCTTGTACTATGTTCTGTCAAAGGTTGCACCCCTTAAATGGTAACGTTTATGGATTAAAGTCGAGCAGCTTTGCTCTGCCTGACAGATGGGTCTTGTTCCTTTGATGAGAAAGATCACAGAGAAAATGATAAACAAATCATGTCCAACTCCATACCCACAGTGACAGAACATATACAATAAATGTTACTTTTTACTTAATTACTCAGAAAAGGCTCAGACAATACATGGGCTGAAACCGGGACATGGAACCACTGAGCAACGATCAGAAGCCGTCGGTGTTTATGAGCCGCCCTGCAGCAACCGCCCTGCCCAGATGCGGATTGGAAACCACTGCCCTGCTCGGCAGGCACGAAGCAAAGCCCCCAACCCCGGGTGTCAGCAGGGCTGGGGACCCCTCCCGACCCACCACCGGGCTCAGTTTCGCAGCCCCCCCCCCCCCCCCCCCCCGAGCTGTTAGGGGCCGCACTTGAACCCGGGGCTGGTAGCACCGCGGAGAGCTCCGGGCCCCCCCCCCCGACGGGGCGGGCCGCGCCCCCGGCCAGCGGGCAACCTCTGCACTTCTATCTATCTATCTATCTATCTATCTATCTATCTATCTATCTATCTATCTATCTATCTATCTACCTACCTCTATGTATGTATGTACGTATGTATGATGTATGTATGTATGTATGTATCTGTCTATATATATCTATCTCTATGTATCTATCATCTATGTATCTATGTATCTATCTCTCTATGTATCTATCTATCTATCTATTTATCTATATGTATCTATGTATGTATGTATGTATGTATCTATCTATCTATCTATCTCTATATACATGCACAGACATATATGCACCTATGGACCATACGGAAGTGTCACCCCGCCTGGGCACAGCGTCCGCGGGTTTTCTGAGCAAAGACTTGGACGGGGCCGCGCTGGCTCGCAGCAAAGCCTGGCCCATCAAGTACGGCTTGGGTTCTGCCTTTCCCAGGGGGTTTGGGGCTTCTTATTTCCAAACCAATCCTCCAAAATGAGCCTGCAGTGAGGGTCTGACCCTCCTGCCTGTGACAGGCAGCGAGAGCTAACGATGGGTATGATCAGCAAGAGCTGTACTGGTTGTGAGTCCTCACCAGTGCGGAACTGGGAAAGGTCCTTGCTGCTCTGGGTACAGCCACGCTCTCCTGAAGCAACACAGACGTTAAGCAAGCCCAGTTACCGGGGCTGGTACTTTGCTTTTCTTCCCTGCATTTGTTTATATGCACTTGTGCATGTCGCTGCACGAAGTCACCACACAACAAGAGAGAAGCACGGCCACCTTAAATTGCAAGAGTAAAACAACACCGCCAGCTCGAATTACAAAAGTAAAATAAACCAAATAATAATAGCAAGAAAAAGATTCACTCGCCTTAAGCAAGATTTAACACAGAGGGATAGAAAGAATAACTTCTTCCCACAGAGGGGGGAAAATCTGGGCGATAATCAGTAAAATAAAGGTAACAGAGTGCTCTGATGTATTTGTGCTTTCTCCAGACGGATCAGATGTGGCTCAAACACGCAGGACGAGGAACTGTTGCCCGGGAAGACCCCGTGTGTGTGGCACAAGCGGCTCCACTTCCCTGTGCTGTATTTAAAATACATTTTCTTGCAGCCAAGATCTGAGAGGTTGCAAGCGTCTTTGTTTGTGAGCCAAACAGATGTGTAAGGAAAATTACCAAATAAGCAGTGGTTTTGTGCTGGGAAGAAAAGGCGGGTCTTGGTTGATTTTTTTTTTTTTCCCCAGCTATAATCATAACTTTTTGCAAAACAGAAAGTGAGGATGATGCAAAGTGGCAGCACAAGATATTACAGCATAAGGAGAATTCAGATTTTCTTTACCTTTCACTCACCAGCGGCGAAAGTGATTTTCTCTTCTCTTTTCCTGGAGAAACTTGGGGCTGCAGGACCCTTTGTATCTTCAGAGAGAACTTTCTATTGTTATTTAACTGCGTGTATCCGACTCGCTTTCCTCTTCTGCAGCCAGGCAGTCAGCAAAGAAAAACCTCGCACACGCAGAGACACCACCGGTGCGGGGGATTTCATTGACCCTGCGGGAAGTGCAACAGCGGACAGAGACAAAAAATCGTTTGTAGCCTAAAAACTCGGGCTGTAGATCGACGGAAAGGTTCGTTTCTGGTTTCTGAAGAATAACAGTGGCTGTGAGTATGAATTAGCGCAAAATTTTCTACAATTCAAATGGTTAATATGAGCACGATTGTTTTTAAGGAAATAGTTGCAAGGCTGAAACTTGCATTTGCTAAAATCTTTGCCCCTGAGAGATTGATATAACTCCGATATTATTTTAAAATTACGTCCTTATTATTTGCTCTGTGTGCACATAAAAAATACCCAAGGAAAATTAAAACGACAAAAACCGAGAGGCTTTTACAGAGCTTTTGCAAACTTGTGGTCGCGGCACGACCAGCAGAGACGAGGAACCACGCTGCGGAGTCCGGCTTCAGCCTGCAGACAGCTCTGGGACGCAGATTTTGAGGGTTTGCCATAAAAATGGCAGGTGGGGCTTTGGCTTATGTGGGTTTTTTTTGGATGGGGGTTATATACTGCAGAGCTGCCGTTGCCCAAAATAAATTAAAATCGGCTTAATATGAGAGTTTCGCTGTTATAATAAATTACAGTGGGTTTTGTGTCTTTTTATTTCTGTGCCTTTATGAATTTCTTTTCTTCGAAAAGTAAATTAAATTGGGTAATTTCTGTGCTTCTGAACGTCCACAACAACAGCTCCCCGGGTCGTTTCGGCAGTGGGAGAATGCTTGGTCGCACCCCGCGTCTGCTGGGTGACCCCCACCCGCACCCTGCGACATCCACACCGAACTCTTCTCCCCCCGGCAGGATAAACTGCCCTTCGCCCCGCTCCGGCTCCGGACCCCCCGGGGCTGCTCCCAAACCCCTTTCCCGGCCCTTTCTGGCCGGGTGAGCCCCTCAGCCGCATCCCCGAAGCTTTTTTTTCAGGTCGCTTTCCCCGCACACCGCGGTTCCGGAGCCCCGAGGGGGTCCCCGCTGCCCCCCTGCCCGTCGGTGCGGGGACGTGGCGTTGCTGTCGGACTCTCTCGGCCGGGGGACGAGACTCGGGGCCGGGATTTGCCGGGATTACCCGGGACATCGGGTTGATGTCCCGGGTAATCCCGGCAAATCCCGGCCCTGAGCTCCTCGGGGGGGACCGGGGCACCCAGCGGCAAGCCGGGCTGCGCCCACGGCGCTCGGGGGCAAGAGGGTGGCATTATTTCATTTGTTAACTGATCACCCCCCACCCCTTTTCCCCGCCTGACTCCTTTCCCGGACAAGATCTCCCCGGTTTTTCCTTCCCGCATCTTCCCTTCGCGTTTGCGGAGCCGCAGGGCTGGGGGGGGGAGGGGGGGGGGGGGATAGGGCTGGATTTACGGTCCTTTGGAAACCGAAGCGCGGGGATTTACAGTAAAACGTCGTGGCGGCCTTTCCCGGAGGGGACTTGAGGCGAGGAAGTCTGAGAATGTCACTTAGCAGAGTTTGTGGCCAAAAAACCGTGCTCTTGTTCGGGCGGGGATAAATTCCGCCTCTGGCACTGCGCAAATTGAACCGCGGCCGGGGGGAGAGGGGGGAGGCTCCCGGGAAGGGCTCGCTGCTGCTGCCCCTGAGTTCTCAGCAGCTTTATCCCCGTGGGTCAGGTCCAGATACCCTTCCCCCCCCCAAGATCTCCACCCCGGCAATAGGTTTGGCCCGGTGATGTGAACCCCCCGGTTTTGTCAGTTGCTGCTCACACGGGCTCTCTGATGGGGGAGGGATCCTGATTTGTATCCATCGCGTTATTGGATTGAATTACGCTTCCCTAGAGGCGAAATGGGCCAGACACACACCATCACGCCCGGGTAGAGCCTGGGAGGAGGCACAGGCCTTTGGGGTGGGTTTAGGAGGATTTGGTCCCATGCATCATCCTGGGGTTGCATCGCGTGGAGGAGCCCAGGGCCTTCTCCTCTCAGCAGAGGGTCTGATGGTGAAGTGAGCAACGAAGGTGAGAAATGCTTTGGCATGGCATAGATTCGCAGGAGCATGGTGGGAGAGAACAGAGAAATCGGTGCCCACAAATTCCCTCAAAGAATTTCAGTATCGCACTTCTTGTTCCACTTGCATTTGACATTTGCAGCAAAAGAAAAAGTCAAAAAAAGGAAAAAAAGGAGGAAAAGGGATAATTCCCACTGACTGTGGTGTGTTCTTCTAAATTCTAAGACCAAACAGGGAGAGTCAAGAGCAGAAAAAAACAGATAGTGCCAAGCAGAGATCACTAATCCCTGGTTAGTTTCTCCTTCCTTCCATGCAGGGCTGTTCTTGGAGGTGGCCAGACACACGAGTGGAGAAGTGAAGCCCCCAAGGAGCTGGAGGTTGGGGCTGTCAGACCCGCACCCACTGCCTCTGAGCTGCTCAGCACCAGCGATGCAGCTCTGCTCAGGGCAAGGGCTGCAGGGAGTGAAGTTGGAGACACTCCTGCCCGAACTCCTGCAGCAGAGGTGGGAATGAAGCACTTTTCTCACAGAAGCCATGTCTAGAAATTCCACTTCTTAGGTCAGCCCTGTTCTGTGGGATTTTTCTGAGGTCTATGTTTGCTGCTCAGACATCCATGACCTTGCCCCACGCCAGCCTGGTGAGCCAAGAAGAGCTGCTGTCAAACCAGCCTTCTCCTCTTGCAGTCTGCGAGAAGAGGCTTTGAGAAAGCTGGATTTTGGAGACTGGTTACAGGTAATATTTTAAAGAGATTTACATTTTGGGAGAGAGGAGCCCTTCGAGGTGGGCAATCCTCGAGGCTCTCAGTGGCCTGGTCCTTTGCATGGACACTCCCTGGGCTCCAGCCCGCGTGACTGAGATGCCTCCTGTCCACACAGCATCTTTTCTGTTGGCCAAGCTGGAGGACCCCACAAGTTTGCCTTATTTCACCGTGCTTCTGGCCCACTGCCAGCAGACCAGCTAGATACTAGGCAGATTTGGGAGGATTTCTTTGCAACTTAGACTATAAATAACAGCAGCCCTTATACAGCAAGGTTCCACAGAGATCTCCACTTAGTTTACAATGGCTATAGAGGTGGAAATAAAATTAAGGATGATGGTAAAGCCAGAAGTACAACTCAAACCTCTCCAGTCCCAGGGCAGTACCTGAATCACTGGGCTTGTGGGTCTTCTGAAATACATTAATTCCTTTACAGCAGAAGCTGTAAACTAAATGCTACCCGAATGTGGGGATTTTATTTAAAGCACTCAGTCCTGGGCTTTGAATTTGTGCTGAGCACAGAGACAAGCCAGCATTTATTTTTGTCTTTCAGAAATCCTGGTCCTGAATGTTCCTTTTTTCTTCTAAAACTTGGGTGGGGAAGGGGAAGAACCGGCTTGATTCTGCAAAGTATTTTGGCAAACAATGGGTACAGTCAAGTTCAAAATCTCCAATTACTTTATTAAGGAGATGTCCTAATTCAATGATGTTACCTCTTTGTGGAATTTCAAGATGTGGAGCACAGACGAACGTGGTGGCAGCGGTGGGATGTGCCAGATACCAAAAGCCTTCAGTGTGTTTCCAGCTCTGCTCCATACGTATCTCATTGTTTCATCCGTTTGTGTAACCCTAGGTTTAGTGGAATGTGCCTGAGTGATGGTTGAGCACAGATGTAGGAAAAGACTGCCAAAAACACTCCAAGAAAGGACATGGGACTGGCAGTAAATAGAGCTGCATCAGCAGGAATGGAGGCTATGAGCCCTGGAATCTCACTCCAGATTTCACATCCTCTACAGACCGATGATGGTGGGGAACCTGGGAGAGGGGCAGGAAAACGGGTGGCTGGTGTCCCAACAGCTCAGACATGGGCTCAGCATCGGATTTACCAACAAAAAAGAGCAAGTGGTAAATCAGAAGTAAAAAAAAAATGAGGGTGGTTCTATGGTTTGTGTTGAAAAATGCTGTCTCCACGGATCTGCAGCGATGGGGGCTTGGCCCAGGGCATGGAAAGCACCTTGCAGAGGTGTCTGGAGAACTGTGATTGCCAGGTGCCAGTGGTCCACAAAGCAGCCAGATTCAGACTGAAGCAGTAAAGCAGGACAAGCATCAGGGTAAGGAAAAGTGCTCTCTCACTTCACCATCAGCTATCCAGACTCAGGGACGAACAGGGCACGGCGCAGGGCTTGTTACGCCTGACTCTCCCTTTCCTCTCAGAACTGGGACTGCACACGGCTGTAGGAGTGAGCTTTGTCCCTTTTTTCATTTGCACTGAGCTGAGTCATTGCAGAGGAAAAGCCCATTTGCTAATGAGAACAAAGCGATAAGGCTGAGACCAGAATCTCTCTGGTTGCCAATAAAAAACACACACACTCACTTCCCTGAGGTTCCTCTGAAAGTCCCAGCTGAGATTTCCAGCCGTGGGGGCCTCATCCACCCGCTCCCTGCCTGCCAGTGGAGCTGAGGGCAGCAGCCTGCTTGGATCCCACCATGCCCTGCCCATCTGGACAGCAAGACAAGTGCCTGGGTCTCTTACGCGTTCTCTGGCAGTGCCACGGGCTGCAGAGGGCTGTGCAGGGGGCAAGTAAACACCCCCCGCCTCACACTGCCTGCCCCGACTGCAGGCAGAGCCACAAGGTACCATAAAAGTTAAGGTGTGTGATTTTTATGTAAACATTTATTTAGATGCTGGTTCTTTGGTCTGCTCAGCAGACTCCATACCTGGGGCGCAACGGCTGCCATGTACAAACCTTCGTGTTTCTTTGAAAGCCCTCCTAAGCTACAGGGCACTTGGGACTAAGGAGCGAGGGAGTTCACAAAAATGGGAATAGAAAGACAAGAGTCTTTATCACAGACAGTAACATACATAAACCAGGGATTCCCATAAAAACACCACTGACCTTCCTCTGCTTGTGAAAACCTTATGTCTGAGGAGCTGCAACGCCGTGGTGCTGGTTTCCCCGTTTACACAAAAGCACTTTCTCTTTTAACTTCGATGGGGAGAAAGGTCCCAGGGCTGGGCAAGGAAGGTCCCGGGGCCGGTCAAATGCACTGCCGTGAAGGGCTGGAAATGGGAAAATTGCTGCTGTTGGTTCTGGAAAAATACACTGAAGCTATCTCAGCACTTGATGCCTGTGCCTGATATCTTGGAGGGAGAAATAGGAACAAAATAGTGGCTTAGGGACATCTATACAGGGATCAGATCTTTTCAGGAAAACAATCTGAGATCTGGGGTAGGCTGATATATTTAAAAAGAAGAAAAAGGTCATTATTCAAAAGTATGTTCAACAAATACAGAGATGTTAAGCGCTGTTTTATAATCTTAGGGGAGATAGATGGTTGGTGCAAAAAGGGTGAGCCTTCAAATGACAGGAAACTCACCCCAACCTGTGATGTAATTCAGCAGAGGAATTTTAACAAGAAGCACCTGCCTGTCTCTTCCAGCTCAGCACCGGCCTTTATGGCTTTACAGACACTGTTAAATTTAATCAAGCACATCAGTTTACATATTGTTTCTAATGGTTAAACTCTCTATGGCTATTTTTTTGTGTATAGGTGAAGGTACTCAGACGTATTAAAAATACAAAGAAAATATCAACGAGCCTAAACCACGCGGGCTGTTTGCATCCTGTGCCCTGAACCAGGAGCTTGTTTGTTCTCAGCACCAGCACCCAGGAGTTCACACAGATTCTTGAGGAATATCATAGGCGAGAAATGATGAGACGGTAAAGGCATTTGACTTAACGACCGCTCCACGCTCTGTGTCCATGTGACACTGGTAGAAGCATTAGCCCAGCAAATGGTCCCCATGGGCAGCCCAGCTCAACCCGTTGTGCTGCTGGAGGACCAGCACACGGCAGACTGCAACGCGTTTGCCAGGATGCATTTCAAATCCAGAGGTGAGGAAATATTTTATGCTAACAAATGTTCTTCTGGGTCAAAAAGCAAGCATCTGAAGAAATGGGAGGAAGTTAGTGGTGAAGGGAGGAGAGGAAGGAAGGAGTCACAGCTTGGACATCGCCGGCACAAAGAGGAGGTCACAGACCACGCAGCACGCCTGAGGGTGCTGGGCTCACTGCCTGCGTACTCTGCAGACAGCCGGCTCCTGCGTAGTCCCAAATACATCGGACTCACTGACCTCCATGGAGTTAATCGCTTCCTACTTTCCTTTGTTCTGTATTTCTGGACACTCAAAACCCATGACCAAATTCCTCTTTTTCCATCAAGGCAAAATTTCTTGGTGGATAAAGAGAACAAGTTGGGAAGCCGTGAATTCCTGCTGCTTTCTCAACTGTCTGGCTCAGCCTGGTCTTCACAGGCCCACGGGGACCATTTCTGGGAGCACATAAGAGAACACAAGAACACACGCTACTGCAGCTATAGCGAGCCACAAACCTCTTGTCCATCTGAAAGACATTGACTTAACAGGCCACTGCTTGCACAGGACAGATGGAGAGAAGAGACGGAGAAATCCGCTGTGGGAGAAGGAATCTCAACTGCCGTGGGAGGAAGCAACAGCTCCATCCCCAGTGGGTCTGCAGCACCGGGTTGGCGTTTCAGTGGCATCGATCGAGGGATGTTGTGGAGGGACAAGTGGGAGAAGCCATAATAAGGTGGCACAAAGTAATGGCTCGTGCTGTAGAAAGGCTCTGCTTCATTCCTCGCAAATGTGCACGAAACAACGGTCCCAGCCTCCTCCGCGCTAAACTTGAGGAGATGGCTTTGAACTTCAATGAACGCGAGGCACTGCAGAATTTTGCTGGTGCACCTTCGGAGAACTTCTGTTGATTTATATCAACATGAGCCCAGGAGCTGAAGAGAGCGACGGGGAGAGGTGCCGCACTCAGGCACCCCTGCAGAAATCTCGTCCTCATCCTCCAGGCCGTGTGTGCCCAGCAAGGCTGAAAACGCTGCACCTCGATGCAGCTCCCGGCTTTTCGGAGCATGTTTTGATCTTCTGCCCCGGACAAAAGCTGGAAGCTGTTGCTCCCAGAGCTCCCAATGCTGACTGAGCCCCAGTGCTTTCAAGCATAACACAGTGCAGGAAAAATGGCGTTTAACATAACTTAGTTGCATTCCACTTCCTGCCTCTCCTGCTTCATGTGGTGAACTGCTAAAAAACAAAATATGTGAGAAAAAAAATAGGTTTTTTTTTTTCCTGAAAAGCCAATGCAATACTTATGCTTCTGGTAAACTTTATAAAAAATGTGGATTTGGCTTTGTAGGCGGTTGTGAATGTGTGTGCAGGTACCTAAGCCAGGGACTGGTAAAGAAAAGGAAATTTCTTTTATATCACTTCATTAATTTGGGGCAGGGGGAAGCAGGATGAAGGCATATAGCTATTTTAATAGATTAAAGACAATTTTTTTCAGGAAGCTATTTCTTCCAACGAGCCTTTTCCAAACCAGAAATGTTATCCTCCTTTCCCTCGTCCACTAACTGCCTTTCAGGTGAGCAACGACCATGCTGGCAACCTCAGTTATTCACACCCATGGCTACCGCGATCTTTCCGGCTTCGTGGGGGGGTGGAGGACAACGTTAGAAGCCCCACGTCCCACAAGGTGCTTGAAAACTGCCAGGGTTTAAGCCAGATGAAGCTCCTGTGTCTCATTCACCCACTTTAAGCAGTCACTGAAGTATCCTGCTAAACTGAGCCTTTAATGAGGGAATGAAGCCGTGAGTCCAGGTTACTTTTTTATTAATAAATTGTTGAGTGCTGCTGCAACATGCGCATGCAAGCACAGACCTGCTTCTGGTTCCATCCCTCCTATTCCCTTCCCTCTCCAGCATTTCAGTGCATTTCAGTGGGAAGCAGATATGAAAGCCCACACACTCGGTTTCCATTTTCGGTGGCGTAGTGTTGCCGTAAGCTCAGTATCAGCTCCCTTTACACGGGCTTGGGTCTGCCCCTGACATTTCCACACTTCGTTCCCCTTTGCTTTTGATATTCTTGAATGGTTTCTGGTTTGCAGACCCTGGATGGGCACCTGATCGTTTCAGGGCTGTGCGAGGGTTAACTGGGGTTGGAGGTGAGTTTTGGTAAATCAAATCCCTTCAATAGTCTGACAAATGGTCTCTGGAAGGAGACCCAGGTGGGACCTGGGTTTCTTCTGGCCACTGAACACGCCAACTGTCCTGTCCCTCAGTGCCCCAAGCCCCTTCACTATCCTTGTGCCTACGTATCAGTCGGGAATCAATGGCACAAAAAAGCAGCAGATCCTTTAATTCGATTGCTTTTATTGCTTTATGTAACTGGACATGATCACCACTGGGATTTTCTTTCCCTTCTCTGTGTAAAAGCCCCTGTAGTCTCACGATATTTTTCTTCATTAGGTAGTACTCTTCCTGTGATCATACAGAGAGGCTTTCTTACTTGCTTATAAAAATAAAAGCAAGCGAGTGTATCCTCAAAAAATAAAAAAAATCTCTTTTAGCCGTGGGTCTTTAGGGGAAAAACCACCCCACAGGTGCTGTAAAAATTATACCGGGCTGCGGATTATTGAAGGGGTCAAGAGACACTTGCACGGTGAGCTCGGGTGCAGCCAGGGCTTCTCTCTTTCTAGGTAAAATTGTGCCTTAAAAGTGATTTTTCCCTCCTCCCGTAGCCCGTCCTCGGGGCCGCAGCCGCTCCCGGCTGGTCGGGTCTGGCGTCCCCGGAGGGGCGAAGCCTCGGACGGAGCAAACATTGGCGGGACCGAACAAATCGGGCTTTTTCCCCTCATTTCTCCGCTGGGCTCTGGTTTCTCCTCCTGCCCGGCCGAGAGCGGCAGGAACCGCCTCTTCTGTGCGCTTTCTTGCGCGCAAATTGATGCCGGAGAGGTGATGGAGGCTGCGGGACTCCGCGGTGGCAAACGGGCAGCCTCGGGTTTCTGGTTGCGCTCGTTCATCGTCATTTCAAAAAAAAAAAAAAAAAAAAGAAGTGTTTAACCATCAGAATAAAGACAAAACGGTGCTGGAAAGGAATTGTAAAGAGTCCCTTTTTGTCCATCTTTTGGTTGCAACAGAAAATCGCGCACGGATAATGCGGGTACTGGGCAGCCTTGGCGCGGACATTAGCATTCAGCGCACGGGGCTCTGCGGCGGGGATGAAACGGGTCGGAGTGGGAACGAACAAAAACCCGTTAGAAAACCACGGCTGCATTAAATCTCAGCTCGGAAAATTGAAACGTTTCTCGCTTGGACGCTTACCCCTGTAGATCCGAGCAAAAACCCCAATGAACAGAGCGCTTTAGCTGCTGTTTAGGGAAGGTTTCATCCCAGCGGCGCTTCCGCAGCGGCTGGGACCCGGCAGCGGCGAGGCTGCTTCCAAGCAATAAACCGGGTTCATATTTTTTACATGTTTAAAAAATTTTATAGAAAGCAATTAAGTCACCTAGCAGAGAAAGATAACATTGATGCCGGTGGAAAATTAATTATATTTTGCCCTTATACGGAGTTTGATACTATAACATATCGAAAAGGCAATTCCCTGGCAGTGCTTTAGAGTAACGAATTTAATTTTAAATTTATTGATTGTAAGTGCAATAAGGAGTTTTCCTGGTTTGTTTGCAGGTCTAAAACTACATGGGGATGTACAGCAGCTCACACACCAGGACATCACGTCGTCCTAGGTTTGAAAAAAATAACAAAAAAAAAAAGGTAGAAAGGGAGAGCAGCAGAGCTAGCTCCCTTTTATATTGTATTTTATTTTCGGACTTGGATTAGGGAACAAATGGAGTGGGGATGTGAAAAAATGTACCTTTGATTCTGCTGGAGGAGAAGCAGGGCAAGGCAGGGAGCAGCCTGGGGTCCCTGTTAATGACATCCCGTCAGGCTGCTTGTAAGGCCCAAGAATGTTTACAACGTGGGCTCAAGTTCAATGACAAAATCCTTTGAAGGGGAAAGGGGGAGAGAGGAAAAAAAAAAGCAGCCCAGACACTTTGTGCAGTGGGCATGAACTTGAACAAAAGAAAGGAGTCAAAGGCTGGGGAAGGGGGGGAGGCGTGAAGGAAGGGTTCGGAGAGGTGATCCCACTGTGCCTGACTCTGCCTGCTCCTAGGTGGATCTTTGGTACATTTTAAGTTGATTTAGGGGAAAAACAAAGGAGAGGAAATGAGAGGAGGACGAGGAGAAGGAGGAAGAGGAGGAGGAGGGAGAGGAGAGGAGAGGAGAGGAGAGGAGAGGAGAGGAGAGGAGAGGAGAGGAGAGGAGAGGAGAGGAGAGGAGAGGAGAGGAGAGGAGAGGAGAGGAGAGGAGAGGAGAGGAGAGGAGAGGAGAGGAGAGGAGAGGAGAGGAGAGGAGAGGAGAGGAGAGGAGAGGAGAGAAAAGCGACGCCAATGTGGACAGATGAAGGTGTCTCTCCAGTGACTCTGTTTTAAACTCAACTTTCTTACTAAAACCATACCAGAGCGCCCCATCCGCCTCCTCGGGACCTCCCAGGGCTGCTCTGCCCCGGGTTTTGGGCTGCTCTGCCCCGCGTTTTGGGGCTGCTCTGCCCCGGGTTTTCCGAGTTTCAAGTTCAACGGCAAAGGGAGGGGGCGGGAGCCGTCACCTGGCCCGGCGCCCCCCCGCAGCGGCTCCTTCCCGGCTTTTTACGAGGATGTCGGGCCCTTCTCGCCCTTTGCTGGGGCCGCCGCGGAAAGGTTTTATAGCTCTCCCCGAGACTCTCCTCCTCCCCTTCCCATCTGCATTTTCCACCTCGGATTCGGGGCTGGACCTGAGGACAGAGATTGGGGGACGGGAGGGGGTACGTCTCCCAGTTTCAGCCCAGTTTCCCACTGGGAGGGTCTTCACTGGGCTGGAGGTAGCTGGGGGTTTCCAGCCGTTCCAGAGCGGGTTTGTGGACATCGGGGAAAGATTCCCAGCTGAAGGCGGGGGTGGTAGGTGGGAAAAAGAAACATTCCACTAACAGGTTTAACCCTTAAGGTGCCAGAGGGGAGCTCGAGGAGGAGCACCCCTCGCCAAACCCGCGAACAGACCGGGTTTATCTCGAAGTCGCGCTCGGATACGGGCCGTGGGAGACCACAACAGGTTTTCTTTTATTTTAATGGATTATTTGCTTTTCTTTGGGGGAAGAGGGGCTTCCCTTTTCAGAGGGGCTTCCTCCTGTCGGGTAGAGCCGCTTCTGCTTTGCGGCCTCTACAGAAATCAGGGCGAGAAGCTTCGGTATCTGTGACAAGGGGAAAGAAAACCGGATTTTGAGCTTTCCATCCAGCCACCCGTCGAGGAAAGCCAGAAGAAGCTTCCCAGCCGCTTTCTCGAGCGGGAGGAACGGTGGGTCCGGCCGGTGCCACCGGGACTCAGGGCCGGGACCCTCCCTCCGGGGCCAGAAATTAAGGACACCCCCCTCCCACGGGGCCAGAAATTACGGAAATAACCCCGAATTTGTTCAAATCCGAGTCATTCAGAACAGGATGGGGTAAAGCAAAGTGTCACCGGCCCGGCACGACGGCTGCCCGAGACACGCCCCCCCCCCCGGCTGCCAGGGGCCAGAGGAGCCTTATGGGCCAGCACGGGGACCCCCAGGCGAACGTCACAGCCGAGCACAGGAGCCTGGAGCCCGCACCCGCGGAGCCGCGCGGTTTCCTACGAGCCCCTGCGCGCACGCTCCCCGCCTCGCCCCTTTTCCTACTCTTTTTGTTTTTTTTTTTTAATTTTCTGGCCGGGAGCGGAGCCCCCCTGCAGCCCCGACGGCTCCCCCCGTGCGGGGCGGGATTTATTACGTCTGTCCCACCGCCCCCGCTTACTTCACCGCTCGGAACGCTCAGCCCGGAGAGCCATTGGCTGTCCCGCTCCCGGAGCTGCTGGCGTCACGCGTGACGTCACGGGGAGGGTGGTGGTGACGCCCGCCCAGGCGGGGACAGGCTGCACCCCGGGGTGCCGGGGCGAAAATATCTGGGGAAAACGGGGGGAAAAAAAAACGAGGAAAGGGCGCCTGGCTCTGCTCTGCTCCCCGCCGGGAACCTGCGGGACGCCAGAGCCGGCCCAAGCTTAAAATATTTCATAAATATGTCGTTAATAAGGACAAAATCACTGTTCAGCACCGTCATTATTTAGGGCACGCTGTAGTTCGCTTCTCCGAATTTATGAAAGAAAGAAAAGGCGAAGTGTTTGTCGCGGTGGTGGGGTTTCGGGTCTGTTCGCGCTTTATTCGCGAGGCTCTTTCGGGGGGTTCCAGGCAGGTCCGAAGGCGAAGTCGCTGCGGGGACCCCCGAGCCGACCCTTGGCTGCCCTGAGACCCCGAAAGGTGGAACAAAGAAATTGTGTCCGCGGGGTTCGAGCTTCTCCGAAGCTGTAAAAAACCCCGAAAGAGCAGAGAAAAGCGTACATTTCCTTTCACCCCATTTATTCCGTTGAAAAGGATGACGGCGCTTCTTAATATGAACCGAGATCATTTAATATCATACAGAGGTTATCTCAGCACACGCTACGAAACGTATCGCTATAATTCGGAGTTAGTAGAAGGAAAATGTGTGTACAAATACACGTATTATAGCACAAACGAAAGCGCATATGGAATTATACGAACCGCATTTACCTGTATCAAAATATAGGCATGAACACACATAGAAGCATGTCTATACGTACGTGTACAACGACGTGTATATACACCTTTATCGGAGTAAGTATTTATATCCGCACACCCCGTAGTATATCGCGTGTAGACGTGCACACGTCTGGGTAGCTGGGTAGAGATAAACACACGAACACAAATATTGGATATGAGAAAAGGTAAAATAACGCGTATTGCTCCATCCGTGCATGTGCGTACCTGGATGGATATTTTATATATAACCGCGCAAAAGCGTGATGCGCGCCTGCGGAACTGCGCGCCCGCGGGTACAGACCTGTCCTGCGCACACACCATACGCTGGCGTTCCTACAGAACACACCCGGACTGTGTTTGTTCCCCTCAGACACGCGTTTTTATACTTCTTCCCGAATTACGGAGATTTTTTCTTTCCTTTTTTTTTTTTTTTTTTTTTCCTGCTGTAAGCACGGCTTTTCGTTTCTGAAGACCAAATTCCCCGCGACACCCCCCCCACGCTCCGCTCCGGCCGCACTCCGGCGAGCCGACCGTTGCGAATCGGGGTTAATTAATGCAATTAAGTCACTTTTTTCTTTCTTTTTCTTTTTTTTTTCTTTCTTGAAGCGCTCTGAGGGTGCGGCTCGGACCGGAGCGGTGGGAGACGGAGGGAGCACGACGTGGCAGCGGCGTTGTAAGGCGAAAACAAACTGTACAGGGAGGGGGGCACCTTCCCGGCTCGCCCCCCCCCCCACTTTGCGGGAGGGTCTCTCGCCGAGGGGAGCGGTGCCCGGCGCTGTCCCGGGCTGCGGGGACGGCTCAGCCCGCCCCGGGGGCCGCTCGCTCCCTCCGCGGACGGTACCGAAGCCCCCCCACCCCCGGGACGGGGAGGGGGGTGGGGGGCAGACGGGGACCCCTTCGGGGCTTGCGGTGGCCGTGTCCTCACGGGGTGCTGCTGCTGCTGCTTTTGATTTTGGCGACGACTTTTTTCTCCTTCACCCGCCTGTTCTGGAACCAGATGGTGATCTGTCGCTCCGTGAGATTGGTGACGGCCGAGATCTTCCTCCTCTTGTCGCGGGTGATGAACTTGCTGCTGGCGTACTCCTTCTCCAGCTCCTTCAGCTGCCCCTTGCTGTAGGGGACTCTTTTCTTGCGGCCCCGGCGGAAGGAGCAGCCGTCGGGGGGAAGCTGCCCGACGGAGTCTGGGCGTGGGGAGAAACGGGGCTGAGCGGGGCCGGGGGGGTCCCCACGCACCCTGCACCCACCCTGCAAGCAGCACCCCCTCTCCCTGCCACCCTACTGCTCCCCTCCATCCTCCTGACCACGAGGATATTTAAAGGTATTTAAGTTATATATCCTCACTATTGATACTGAAAGATCGTTTTTCTTCCTCAAATTTATTTATATATATATTTTTTTTTTCGTATTGGTAAAATACCGACGGGAGGGGGACCCGCGCTGATACCCGCGCACTCCCTCCGCGGGTGGGTGCGCGGCCGAGCAGGGCCGGGGGCGAGTCCAACCCCACCGGCGTGGCGTGGGCGGGGGTGCGTAGGAAGGCTTGCCCCCCCTCCATTAACGGCCCTGCACGGTGGGGGTCACGCACACCCCCCCCCCAAACCCCTTAACGCATCCCGATTCCGAATGCTGCTGGCGGGCTGCGGCTGGACCGCGTCCGAACCCAGATAGTATCACCGCCTGCCCCTCTGCGCGGAGGGCGATGCGTTAATCTAAATTATTAGATTAGGCAGTGTTAATCTAATTTACTATTTTTTTTTAAAGCCTATCTACCGGCTAATTGGGGCTAACTCGCGGGCAAGCGTTACCGGACAGTAAGAGCAGTTCCCCAGTGGATTATTTTAAGCCCCCCCTCCGCCCAATGGACCTCCCCGCAGCCCCCCGCCCGCTCCCAGCCCCAGCACAGGGACTTTACCTGCGAAGGGGGATTTCAGGAGGTAGCCGGCCTGCCCCTGCTCTTTGGGGCAGCACATCTGGCTGCTCCAGCCGCCGCCCAGAGCCCACGGCTGATGGTAACCGTCCACGGGCAGCAGAGTCTCATGCCGCGCCTCTCCCGGGCCCCCCAACCCCGGGACCACCGACACGTCCAGGTAACCGGCGACGGGCTGGTAAGGGGCCCCGTAGCCGGGGTAGAAAGCGAACTCGGCGGGGCGGCTCTGGAAGTCCTCGCTGCCGGCGGGGGGGTCCAGGTATTTCTCGGCGGGGAAGGGACCCTGGGCTGGGCCGGCTTTCAGGGAGGTGCGGGAGACGCGGCAGGAGTAGTACCCGCCGCCGAAGTATCCGTAGGGCAGCGGGGCGGAGGCGGCGGGACCCGGCGGGGCGGCCGGGGGCGGCGGCGGGGCGGCGGGGCACGGCTTGGGGGGCTCGGCCGACCCCTCCGCCGGGTAACCGGGGTTCAGCCCGGGGGGAGGCGAAGGCCCTCCGAGGGCCGGGGGTGGGGGGGGAGGAGGCAGCAGCCCCCTGCCCTGGCCGCCTGCGAAGCCGCCGGCTGCCAGGAGCCCCTCGAGGCCCGGGGGGCCGCGGGGCTCCGGGGGCTGCATGAGGGGCGGCGGGGGGGCTGGGGCATGGGGAGAAGCTGTTCGGCAGCACCCGGGCACTGCCCGAGGGGGGTCCCCGGATCTTTTTAAAAGGCTGCAAGCTGCCGAGAGCTGCCTTTCCCCGCCGGGCTGCCCTGACGCAACGGCCGGGGGCTGCCTCATTGGCTGCGGCTCGGGGGGAAAAGGACGGAGAAGGAGGAAAAAAAACCCCAACCCCCCACAAAAAACCCCCCCAACCTCCAGCTCCAATAAACCCCGGCTGCAGAAATTGCGAAAATACTTTTATTGCAAGGGGAGGAGGAGGGGGACACCCCCCACCCTGCACGTGACGGGCGGGTACACGGGAGGCGCCTCATGCGCTGCATCTTGCCAAAAAAAAAAAAAAAAAAAGGGGCTGAGATGGGGGGGAATAGGGGGGACGAGAGGAGGGAGGAGGAGAGGGAGGATCACGAACGGCGCGGAGGAAAAATCCGGGCTCAGATTAAAACCACCTTTTTTTTTTTTTTTTTTTTTGTCGGTGTGGCCCCTTCTTCCCACGCAGGTCCCGGGGCTTCTGCCCTGGGAAAAAGCCCGGCCCATCCCGAGGAGACCCGGGGACCCCGGGGGTGATGGAGCAGCCGTGGGGCACCGATGGACCCGCGGGGACGGTCCCTGCCCCACACCCCCTCGCTCTCTGTTCCTGCTCGGGGGTTTACCCCGCGCACCCCCACTTCCAGCTGCAAAAGGCTGAAACATTTATCCTTGGGGGCGGGGACAGGGCACAGCCCTATGAGCAAGGAGAGAGGGGAAAGGGGGTCCCTGACACCCCGAAATAATAACTGTAAAAGGGAGGAAAACCCACTCTACTTATACACGGCTGTTGCCACGCATGGCACTGGCGTGGCCCTGGGCAGAGGCTGCAGGTCAGCTTGGAGCAGGAATAAGAAGCATCCCGGAGGGAAGGAGATTGGAAAGAGGGGTGGGAAAATCATCCAGACAGCCCCTTTGGGGTCCAGGAGCAGTAGGCAGGTGGAGAGACAGGAGGGAGGGGGACAGGCAGACGGACGGACGAGGTGATGAAGGAGTACATCGGTATGGAAAAGTTTGGGGTGAATACACTGAGGCCTGCTGTTATGTGCGTGCTAATAAATTATTCAGGTGCTCGCGTTTTTAATGGTATGTACGCATGGTAGAAACCGCACACGGTCGCGTTTTTCTCTCCTTTTTCTCTCTGATTTTCCCCCAAAGGCCTCGTCTGAGGGAAAGCTTTGCCGAAACTCCCCCAAAGGCGGCTTGAGCTCACGCCTTGTTTCCTTCGGGTGAAGAAATCGAGAGATTTCTGTTTCCTGACTATCAAATCGCAATAAAAAATTTTCTCATTCTGCTACATCTTTGGGCCACCAAAGCAACGAGCCGTCTGCCCAGAGGATCCGCGACGCGTTCTGACACGTAGGGACAGAAATCCCAGCAGAAAAGAGGGGTTTAAAGTGATGGTTGCAAACCTCGCCCCGGCGGGGAGAAGTCCCGTTTTTCTGCAGGGGGGGTAGCAGAGAAAACCCCCCCAAAAACCGCTTCCAGGAACTCCTTCCACGGCTTTGCCCGGGCTGGCTCGGCGAGCTCCGCTCCCGCACCCTGTCCTCTCTCCCAGGGAAAGAAACCGCATCGTCGAGCTGCGTCTTCGCTCCTCTGTCCTCCTCGTCCCCTAAAAATCCCGGCGTTTCACCGAGGAGGATGATTTTCTTTTTCTGGAGAATCACAGAATTCCAGAATCCCAGCATGGTGGGGGTTGGCAGGGACCTCTGTGGGTCACCCAGCCCAACCCCCTGCCCAAGCAGGGTCACTCAGACCAGGCTGCACAGCACCGCGTCCAGGCGGGTCTTGAATATCTCCAGAGAAGGAGACTCCACAGCCCCCCTGGGCAGCCTGTTCCAGTGCTCCGTCAAGAAAAAAAAAAAATTAAAAAAATTTAAATTTAACCCCCCCCTTTTTTTTTAATTTAAAGAAAGAAAAATAAAATAAAATTTAAAAACCAAAATCCCAGAGTTTTTAGCCTTCACCTTCCCGATTTCCAAGCTTCTTTCTTCCCTTTCCGTAGTTTAACGACTTGCGCTCCCTCTTTGATGCCCTTTTCGCTCTCCCCCGCTCCTGCCCTCTCCCCGGTCGCTTTCCCGGAGCCCGCAGGGCGGCCGCAACGGGCGGCCCGGTGTTTGCCGACGGGGCCGCGGCTCCCCCCGCGTCTCACCCCGCTCCCTCCGCGGAAAGGTCGGGCTTGAGCTCGGAGGTCAAGGCCAAGTTGAAAGTTAAAAACCTGTTGGCTTCGGGGCTTCGCCGTGGAGGCGGCCCGTCGGGGCTGGCCCGGCCCCGGCGCCCCACGGAGCCCCCGCGCAGCCCCCACGAAGCCCCCACTGTGGCGGGGGGGGGGCTCGGGCCCCGCGGAGGCTGTGCGGGGAGAAGCTCCCGAGCTGTCCTGGCTTGAGGCTGGAGTGGGATCCGCGGACTGAGCGCCTTGCTGCAGCTTTTCCTGGTAGTTATCATCACTTTATTTCCTTTTCTTTATATTTTTTAATCCAAGAGAGGAAAAAATAATAAAAGAGACGTGGGACCCAGGGGCAGCAGCGCTCGGCCAGCCCAGCGCGCCCAGACACCCCGGTAAACGAGGGTACGGAACCTCCGATTCCTGGAAATGCGATTTTTATCCCGATTCCCAAGCCCTCGCAGCCGGCTGCTCCTCCGAGAGCACCGACGGGGGGGAATTCATCTTTTTCACCCCAACCACCCCCCCGTATTTCGGCCGGTTTATTTCGGGGCTTTGCCGGTTGCCGAAATTGCAGCGTGACTCCTGCTTTTAAGACCTCGCTTCGCTTCAGTTGGTCTTCTTCGTAACGTGTTCGGAAATTTCCGAGCAGGCTTTGCCGTGGAAATCGTTTAAAATGCGGCTTCCGAGCTGGTTCCTCCGTTCTTTGACAGTTTTACAGAGAAAATTTCAGTGTGATATTGTAATACATAGAAAATGTGAGTCACAGTAAAGCCAGAGGAACGGGGTCATTTAAAAAAAAAAAGTATTTCTTTTGCTAATTCCTCTCCTCTCTATGTTTGGACTTTAAATTATCAAATGAGCTTATTAGTTTACAATTATCCTTTTATTGTATTCTCCATAGGATCCATTTAATAATTATAAGATCTGAAATCCGAAAAAGTTGGGAAATTACTGTTTAACAATGTTATATTTTTTTTAGCAATTGAATTTGGTGCAATCGTTACAAAATACAAGGGAAAAACCTCAAAACCAACCCAAACCCCAAAGCAGTTTGAGGGGGGGGGGGGGAAATGGAACTACTTAAATACTTGACGTTTGGAAATAATCATTTGTTGGAAAATTGAATTCTGGGTCTGGAAAGGAGCCCAGCTCTTTGGTTTCTGATTTTGGCAATATTTCTGGGAAGAGAAAATCAAATAAAGGCAAACATTTTGATCTTTTATTTCTTTTTTCTCCCTTCACTGCCGGCCCCTCCTTTCCCACCCCACAGGCATCCCCGGAAGCCGGGGAGATGTAGGTGCGAATATTTCTGTCCCTGATGCCTGGAGGGCCAGAATCTGTACTTTATAGCACATTTCTTGTGGATCCTTTGAACAAATCAGCTGGCATGGGAACAGAGAGCCTGGCCTGACTTCTCTTTGCTCTTTTTATCCCCATTCCGAGCTGGAGCCCCGGCGCCACAATCACTGCAGCGCATTTCTACACACCCCCCCCCTTAATGAAGTGAAATATGGGGTGATTTCAAACTAGGGGTGCTTTGTTTAACCTGGTTCTTGCCATCCCTGCACCTCCCAGGTTTCCTTTGCCCTCTCTGAGCTTGACTGGAGGCTCCTTCTTTGCCTTTTAGTTTCCCTTTGAGAAACTGGGAGGGCTGAGGTGGAGCTGGTGTGTTGCTCCCGGGCCGTCCAGCCTGGAACCTCCAGTTTGGGTCTCTCCCTCCCGTTCACCAAAATGGAAAACGAAATACCATGGTGGCTTCCTGAAGGCCGCAGCTGCCCCCCCTCCCAGCCCCAAACCCCACCGCTCCCTAGGCAAATGCCCCACCATGAGACCCCTTCCCACCTCCTGCATCGTCCCCAGCCTGAGCTCCTCAGCCAGGGAGTCCGAAACCTCGGAGGGGACCAACCCTGACCCTGCTCCTGCCTCTGGGAGGGGATGAAGCGTGGTGGGAGTCTGCAGTGGCTTCAGCCACAGAGCAGAAACCTGGGGGAAGTGGAGGGGATGAGGTCTGGGTGCAGCTTATGAAGCAAATGCTCCTGATCTGGAGCAGAGAGACAAAATACAAATGTATTATTCAATATGTTTGTGCTTTATCTCTCTGTCTACTGCAGATAGAGTCGTTTGCGCATCCTCGACCTCGAAGCAGCCACATAAATGCAGTTGGGTGTCCCTGCTTATGTTGGCTCAACGTACAACCCAGCTCTTCAAACGCCCTTTCTTTAAATGCGGCAAAATGTGCATCTCTGCACACCCCCTCCGCCCCCTGCTAGACGTGCGTATGCGTGCATCGTGCGCCGTGGCTGCGCATCCCACCCATCCCGCCCAGCAGAGCACTCTGTCCGCCCGAGCACGTCTCCCTGTCGGCACCGAGCCCGGCAGTGTGCGCCCATCGCTGCACGCACCAGGGACTAGCCCCCTGTTCCCCCAAGTTCCTCCTCAGCTAAAGCAATTTATTTCAGCTGTTGTGGGAGAAAAGGGGAGTTGCTTTGTGCTGGGCTTTTAAGCCCCGCTTCTGATGTTTAATTTGGTAGGAGCCGTTGGGATCCGCTGCATACTCCTGCTGCTCTCTCCACTGCTGGTGGGAGCCTGCGGCTGGGTGGGGGTCTCGCAGGTGGGCTGTGAGGGGGCATAGCTTGACTGCATGCATGGAGGGGCTGGAGCTGAGCCACATTTTCGGTGGAATCAGGAAGATTTTGAGATCTGTTCTCAAAAACATGCCCTGCAGGAGGTGAAGCTGGTGGTACCCAGCAAAGGCAGGAGCAGCTCTTGTGTACCAAGCATGGCACTGCTGGGTACCCCGGCCTGGGGGCAGCCCGGAGGTGGGAACCAGAGGAATTCCCTTCGCCCCATATCATAAACCTGAAAGCAAGCCTGTGGGCTGGACCCTGGCTCTGCTCCAGTGCAGCTCCACCGCACTGGATGGGTCACTGCTCTTTTTTCTGCTCTCTCTGGTAGATCAGAGATTTCTCCCTAGGGCAGAAATTCAATACGAGACTTTTGTCTTTCGGTCAGAGCCATCAACATGGTGATCTCCACTGAGGGCCAGGCCCTGACTCACGTGCCTGGTGTGCTTGGTGCCCTGCACTCAGGGCAGTCTAGCTGGGCTCGGTAGGACGGATCCTAGAGCACGGCGAGAGGAGCGATGGCTGCTCCAGCCCCAGTCTGGGCACAGGGAGGTGACAGAGGTCCCCAGACCTGCAGTGACTGCTGCGATAGGAATCATGCTTCCTACTGTTTGTGGCAAAACCTCCCCAGGCCTTTGGGGCTAAGGTCTTCAAGCAGGTGAAATATTGGGGATCTGAACCTCCTCGGGGCAGCCGCACTGTGGAAAAGCCCCACGGAGGTGTCTGGGGTGCAGCATTCCTGCTTTTCCAGACAAATCTTGCATTGTTCTCACCTGTACAGCAGGGAGAGATCCGTGTATATCTGCAAAGCGACCAGGTTCAGGCTTCTTCTGCCTTCTGGAGCCTGGTGGTGGATCAGTGGTGGTTGAAAGGGGTTGCTACAGGCACAGGGCTGAGCTCAGCATTGCCCAGGCAGAGCAGAGACCACGGCAAGTGTGCTGCAAGACTTTGCGATTAACGGATCACCAAGAGCTTACTGCACCCACTGGGAGATGGGCTTGCGCTGCCCTCCCTGCTGCCATCGCCAGTGCCACCGCCAGGCTGGGCCTGGGGAGGTCCCAGTGATTCCCAGCAAGGAGAGATGGATGCACCGTGGAAAGGCACTGAGCATCATGCCTGGACCCCTGGGCTGCAGCATCCTGAGGATCAGGGAGAGATATCACAATCCTGGTGGGTTTTAATGTGTTTTCATACATTTCCACTTATTCCGTAGTTCGTGGGTTGAGATCAGGGTCTCTCCCCCCCACCCCCAGCTCAGCCCTGGAGTCCAGTTTGAGATCCTAGTCTGGGGCAAGAATAGCGACAGGGAAGGACTGAGAGCACTACACGACCTGTGCATTGCTGCAAATGCTCTGAGGCTGAACTGGGCCCGCAGAGCTCCTCTTCCTCGCTGCTGCTGCCCTGGTTTCCCCCTCCTCCCCCCGCGGTAAATCAGACAGGGCAGGCAGCTAAGCCCTGGCCTCCAGTTCCCAGCGCTCTCCACCGCTTGCACCCTGTACCCCTCCGCAGAGCCCATGGAGGGGGGCGGGGAGGGCGGGGAGCCTGGTGGGTGCCCCTGACTCTGCACGCCCCGGGGTGGCCCTGGGCGCGGGGCCCGCAGGACGCCTGGGTCCCCGCTGGGCGTGGGCGGGTGCCCGTGGAGTGGGGGGGTAGAGGGAAGGGGGGGGGTTCAAAGGTCGCCTTTCCCCCCCCCCCTCCACCCCCTTCCTTATTGCAGGGGCGGCGGCCGGGGCCGCCCGGTGCTGCGGGGAGGAGGAGGGTGGGGAGGAAGGTGGGGAGGGAAGGAGGCGGTGGGGGGAGACACGCAGCCCCGTCCCGCCCTCCTCCCGGGCTGCAGCCGGGGCTCCGGGGACCTAAAGTGTTTTTTAGCTTTAAATGGAAACCGAAATCCAAATCCAGGTATTTCCTGGCATTTTCAGCGCTGCGTTCACAGCTCCCCCGCGACGCTTTCCCGGCCGTTAGAACCAGGCAGCTGACGGCGAACTGGTCTGGTTTGGGGAATAAAAGCACTGCTGTGAATCACTTAAAACGCTCAAACGTTACTTGCCAAAACGGTGGAGAAAATAACTCCAGGTATTAGTCGCTGGGTGAGTGAATTCTTTATTTACAAGCAGCGCCAGACTCCATTAAATCCCACGCGTGAATCCAGCGGCGGGATTGTTGGTTTACGAGAGGGACGGGGTCGGGTGCTTTGTACTCTGCTCCGCAGAAACTTCTTTCCATCCTTTTCCAACGGGCAGAACACAGGGAGACCGCACTATCAGAGTCCGACGTTTGCCATCGCTCTTCCTCCCGTTTTTTTCCACCCTTCGAGGGGGGGTTGGGGGTCCTCTCCCCAGCTCTGGGGGGGGTTCCTGGGGTGGTTCACCCCGTTTGCGCTCGGACACGGCTCCGAACCCCGCAGGTCTCCGCACGCCTCGTGGGGAGCTGCACCAGGAGCTCGGGTCGGGGTTGTAGAAGAAGAAAATCTTCTCGATGCAGAAATCGCTACTGGAGGACTGCAGAAATCGCGCCTTGACTTTGCCGCAGTCGCAGTTAACGCAAAAGGCGGCTGCCCCCGTCTACACGCACCCAGGCACCGATCCGGAGCCGGCCGAGGCAGAGGAACCCGCAGCCCCGGGCAGGGTAAAGCTTTCAATGTTCGCTGCTCTTCACGTCCTCCTGATGAAGCAGGACTGCGGCAGAGCAGCCAGGACGTTCTGCGGCTCGTACCTCGTGTCACCATGAGCGTCGGTGCCCCGAGCCTTTTTTACTCGTTTTTCCTAAAAGAGCCGGGAAATTCCTCGTATTTTCCCTCCGCCTCTGCAGTGCAGAAGAACTCCTCGGGCGAGCTGAGCTGCAAACCAGCCGGAACTGTTACCAGATCTCCATGGAACTTTGTATTTTTTTGACCCAATACCTTTTTTTGACCCGCCTCCCATCGGCCCAGAGACCCCCCCCAGCCTGTTCCCCCCCCGGACCCCTCTCCCTGCACTCGCTGGGTTTCCTGGTGCTCGGGAGAGGGAGCGGAGCACGGGGGGAGCCCCCTGCCTTCCCCTCTGGCGGGTGCAGACGTGGTAATTAAGAGCCGATAATTATGCTGAAAACCCTTTGAGAGCTTCTCTGAAAGATTTAAGTCACTGAAGAGTATTTATCAATATATTGCATTAATAAGTAGACGAACATAGATTAACATCAATCATTAAGTTAATATTACTATAGATACGGTGATAACGACATCGATACATATTACAATATCAATGTATTATATGTATTTTAATAAGTATTATTAACAAATTATCATCCCTACAATCTTTTTCTTTAATACCTGTACCCACATATGAGCATATAGCAAGGAAAGCGGGGAAAGACACAGCCAGGGCAGCGCAGCGCTGAAAGCGCCGCGTTGTCAAAGTCACAAATAAACATTTTCTCTGTTGCAGTTAACGAGGTGGACAGGAAAAGTTTCTTTCTGATCCTTCCCTTAGTCTATTAGTACTTAACAAAGCGCAAAACACCTAAACAACCACCCAACGAAAAAAAACCCCACTCCAAAACCGTAACAACAAAGTACCGAGACAGCACCGCAAAACAAGAAACAATTACAAAATCGGTTCAGGTTTTTTAAAACTTATTTTTCCCTTAGTGCCTGTGTTGCCCGAATCACCCCAAGTACATAAGCCAGGAGGTTTTCCCTTCCTCTCTCTTTGTAATATTCCAGCGTTACCTGAATTTTAGCTGTCTTTGGGAAAACGGGTAGTTTTTCCTCGCCCATCTCGGTGCCGCTGACTTTGCGGCTCCCCCGGGCGCCCGGGAACCCCCGCTGGGCTTTGGGGGATGCACTGGGCCCCCCAGAAACCCTCCCCCGGGCGGGAAGGTGTGCTCGGGGGCAGGGACCGAGCTGCCGGTGCCCGCTGACACCGGCTCCTTTCCTCCCTCCTGGGCTGGCACAGGCATCGAGCTCCCACCTGCGAAGGTAGCTGCTTTGTTTTAGGTTAATTATCCAGATTATTAAAAATGAGCCAAAACTGAAGGTGCCCCCGAGGTGCCCCAAAAGGTGCCAATGTAGCCATTCATTTAAGGAGAGGTTTGTTGGTGAACGGCTCGGCGGGGACCACCTCCACGGCTAAATGGTGTTTTATTTCGGTTTCATTTTCTGCCCTTTTCCTTCTTCCCGGCAAATTTATCCTTTGGGTTTCGGGGGTCCTTGAGATCCCGGGCGTGAATAGGGGACAGACTTTCGGGTCTGGCTGGGAAAACTCGAAACTTTCCCTGTGGAATCATTTCTGTCCTCGTGAAACCCTAATGGAAATGGATAACACACCTTGCCGCAACCTTTCCCAGGCGGATTTGTACCTCTTCAGCTCTTGATTTCCAGGCATTTTCTATGGCTTCTTGTCCTCCAGGAAGGAGAATCGAATTTATTGCTTAATTATCAAACAATCAGGGTGTAAAAAAGATTACAGCAGAATCATAAATAAAAAAAAATAAACCACACGTGCGTGCTGTTCAGAAGGCTATATGCAAACTTCGCATTTTTTCCATCCTTTATTTCTGTCTGCACCAAGTTATTTCCCCTTGTTCCCGCTGACTGGGACACTGCTCTCACGCAGGGACAGTTCTGTGTCTTCGGGCCAGGTGTTTATGCACTGTTTGGAGTTGTCTATACATCATAAGTTTCACTCAAAATTTCCCCATTTTCAGAAATCTGATTTTTTTAAGCTTTTTTAAAAGTCTATATACGGAAACGCCCTGCGCCAGTGTTTCCAGAGGAGCTGTGGGTTTGACGCGCTCAGCTCCAGGCACACAGCCACATGCCCGAGCTGCTCCCCACCTCCCCGCAGTGACATCCCACAGCCTCCCTGGAGGACCTGTCTTGAACGTTTCAGTGGTCTCAGATTATGTTCTTCCTTCTCATTTTAGTCCAATCCTTGCTGCTGATCGGTGCAGTCGGGGAATAACTCTGATTTGCAAAGTGTGATATAGGGAAAAAAAGATCCACAATGCCAGAGTTATTCACTGCCGCCCTAGAAAATCCTTCAAAAAACATTTTCAGACATTCCCTTTGACAAATGTCCTTCCAGCATTGTCCAGACCAGTTTAGCGAAAGAGGCAGATCATGTGCACGCACTCGCACACCCACACAGCAGAAGACTGTGTCTGCCTAGTCATTCTCCTCCCACTGCCAGTGTAATCTAGACTTTTTAATACCAGTGCCCACATCGTTTTACATTCACAAGCAGGAGAGGCAGATCTGGGCTCTCCCTCCTTGCGCAGTGTGTACACCACATCAGAGCGCTTCCAAAGCACCCGTCTGACAGATGGTTCACAATTCATGTCGCCTTTCCGCTGTCGTTATGTACAACCTCTCCTGCTGACTAGTCACGTACCGCAAGACATCAGGCAGCGCCGGATCATTTGATGAATGCCGGGACCAATAAATGCTGCTCGCTGGTCCGCGGTGGTGGTGAGCAATGTTACCACCCGTGTGACCTCATGTAACCACGTCTTTCTGCGCCCAGGCCCCAACTGTTAAAAGCAGGGTGTGTGACATCGCCATCAGTGGCTTCTTATTTTCCATTTATGACTGAACACGTGCCAGAAGCACTATCGGTTGTTGCTTAAGAAAAGAGATTAAGAAGTAAATATTGTTTCCTCACAGCTGGCTTATTGTAATCGTCTTTTCTCTTGAGCTCCCCCTTTTTCACTGCTCGTAGAGAAGACATTTTCCTCAGACCATAACGGCTGGTATCCTTTCTAAAGGTAGAGGGGTTTTACCTCAGATATTTAAAAAAAATCTGTGTTGGCTCCCACTGATCCCTACACTTCTTCAGTTTAATAACCCAGGGATTTCAGACACAATTCCTCTTCTGGCTATGCCGTGGGGAAGGAAATCTAGAATAGTTTCAGCAGAAAGGAGTCAGAGCACTCCACAAGCTACATCCCTCCCCTTCTCTGCTAGAATATAAATCTTCAGATATATGTTGTAGTGAAAGAAGCTGTCCCCATATGCACTGGAACTAATTAAATCCTAATCACATGTTCCCAACAGAGGGGCTGTGCCTTGGGAGCTGCACAGCTCCACGCACACAAGCAGAGGCTTGCACTTCCCTACACAGGCTGGTAGCTGGAATTACAGGCCCCTGAAAGATGCTGAGCAAACCTTTTTGGCTCCTGACCCGTGTTAAGCCTCTGTTGTTCTGGTTTTGCTCCTGTTGTTACCCGTACCAAAGCTGGGGGGGGGGGTATGGTGGGTAAATCTGTGCTACACTCCCATTTCCACTTGTTCCATGGGTATACATCTTGAGACCCCTGCCCTAATCCTGCGGCAGGTTATCCACGCTGCTTGTGCTGGACAGTGTTGTAGAAACAACAGCTTATGGCTACAATAGGACTGTACTAAAATTGTATTCACTGGTGGTCATTTGTAGGACGGAGGAGGGCTGAGCGTCAGCAGCTCAGCCTTGGCAGAGCAGCCGTCCAGGAAGGGGCTCTCTGAAACCAACCTGAGAGGACAAAAATGCCCCCGATGTACCTTTTCTTTTGGGGGAGCAGAAAAAATGGAAGCTAAGGTTGGTTGTGCCATTAGCTCTCGAAATGAGTCTATCAGAGGACGAATATTATCTACACCGGCTGAAAAGCAATTCCAATGGAAACTGATGCAATTTTCACATGCAGATAAACCCTTTAATCTCATTTTGCATAATTGTATTGTTGCAAAGGGATTATGCACTATTGAAACTACAGATATCCTCTAGCCTAGATAATTTCTTGGAGCCTTTAGTTGACAGTATTGCTGTATATAATAATTATAGCTCATGATCATCTTACTTTGCCCAGCTGTTATTGGTATAACTCATCAGCCAGACGTTGTTCTAAAAACATGCTACTAATAAACGCCACTGAAACCTGCATGCATACAAAATATGATGGAGTGAAAAAATAATAAACCTGCTACAGTGAATGATCAGAAGAAAGCAATAGTCACATACAGTGAGACCTGAAAGCCTTCAAGGCAGAGACATTTACTCCAATTGCTTCCAAAATACACAATTCAAAGCGGGCAGAACAAAGGAGGTTGGGTTTATCTCAGCAAGGCGCCAATTTATACCAGAGAAATAAAGGAGATGGTATTTGATATTTGCACACAACGGCAGATCTTCGCTGTGTTAGCTCTTTGCACGTCCGCAGCTCCTGAGCTCAGCTGGCACCGAAGGAGGGGTGAGAACGTCTCTGTGCGTTGTAACAGACGAAGCTGCCAGTCTGTTCTTGCGAGGACCTTCCCCACAGAAATACCCTTTTCTCTAACTCCTCTTTATTAGCCCCCATTTCATAGGAGTTCAGATGAAAAACTGGCATCAGCTTCCTTCTGCCAGTTTGGCTTTTAAGTGGGAAGCGCTGCAAAGTCTGCACCGTCCCGCTCCACCCCCGGGATGAGCCGCAGGGAAGTGCACATATGCGAGCGCAGTTATTGTAAAACAAACCTTCCTAGCCAAACGAAGGGAAGACAACTGAACCTGTACTTGCCCTTAGCTGAAGGGCAGTGTCAAAACTCCATTTTCTTTTTGATTAACCCCCAGATTAAGTAATTTAAAGGGACGGAAAGTGATTCTGCCGAGTGACACTAATTTCAATCTGATTCATTTTACAGTGTTGTAGAAACAATTACGTGCCTGGCACCCTCCAGAACATTGAACACTGTTCAATAACCATCAGATCTACTGAGATGAAACTGATGCAGCTTGTTAGAGCATAAACTTATCGAAAATGGGCTTTGCAGCCAGACCAAGCGGACAGTGGCTTATTTTTTTTGTCGTATGAGCTTGGCTGGTTTTCCTCAACTTCAATAAAAAGGTGCAGTTGATATCGTCTCTTTTGATCAGATTTTTAAAGGTGTCTAACTCTCATTTGGGCACTTAACTGGATTAATCTGTTTTTTTCAGAAGTATTAACAATCTGTGGGATTATGTGTTAGGGGCTTTCAAAGGACTAAATTTTCATAACAGCTTGGGACAGATTTTTAAGTATTTAGCAGTTATGCAGAAGCCAGAAATGGCCAGCTTCCATTTAAACTGTTAAACAAGAAGTGCATTCTCATGTAGTTGCTCCCAAGGACATCCCATCCTGTCCTCACTCACTGGTCAGGGCCGCACACAGCACATTGAAGAACTTTCAAAAATCCAGTTCTTCTCAAACTAGCTGTTTGATTTGCTGTTTCCTGACTACATTTACAAATCTGGCCATTTTAATACCTAAACTGGTGTCACTATTAAACCAAGAAAAGAAAGAACTTGTTCTATATCCTTCTTCTTCTTCCACAGTGACACAAGACAATGAAGAACTGTACAGCTCAGAAACTTCCTTTTGTAGACAGAGATCCTTTTTTATTGAGATTCTGCTATTGAAATAGATGACTTAGAAAAACAATAGCTCAATGAAACTCACTTTACCAGAATTAAAAGGTAACAGGTGACCGACGGCCTGAACATACCCGATGGCACCATGAAGGTTCAATATCAACCCTGAGATGGTCAGAAAAAGGCTGTAGAAGTGAATGTTACCAGATTTCACGCTTTGTCCGAGAGTCAGCAAGAGCGAAAGCCCCTACGGGTGTCTTTGCTATCGGTTCCAAGCCTGTGCCAGTAACAGCTGGAGCAGGAACCCAAACCAGGCTGAAGTTATCAAAATGATCTACTCCATGTTGGAGACCATGAGACTTGGTTTTGCTCCTCATTCTGTGGGTCACAGAGAAAGTTCCAGAGAGGTCCAGTGACACAGATGATCATCTCTGCCAACTAGCAACAAGCTCAGTGCCTCAGTTTCCCTATGCACAATACTATAGTTGTCCTAACCATATTTTCCCAATCCATCAGTGATGCTTTGTACAGACAGTGTTTCTAGCATGCCATGCTTCATTTCTTTGTGTACGTTTGGTTCCAGAACTGAAGAATGAAGGATAAAAGAAAGAGGTACTAATTGCCTTCATTGCTGCCCCTCAACCTTTAGTTATTACACTGAAGGAGTGCTTCTCCCTTCTCCTTTATACTCAAATATTCTTCAGGTATTTAGGTCTCTAAAAAAACCCCTGAAATGTCTCCCTCCACCTGCAGGCAGATCTCCTTTCAGCTCTTAAATCCCTCTGTATGCCACCGTGTGGGTACTCGCACGGTAGTGAATCACTGCGCTGATAATCCAGCTACTAGAAAAAGAGCAAGGAGGCCATTCATGGCCACTTTCCAGGCTCACATAATCCCCACAGTGACCTAATTAACTGCATGTCAAATATGTGGTAGTTTCCAGCGACTTACATTGTACTGTATTTTTACATAGGAACAGTCTTGGAGTGGGTAGCTTAATTTCTACCAAAGCTTCTATTAAAATATATGAAAACATTAACATTAACATTTTATTGATGTCCTGTGTTGGAATTATCTTCCTTAACGCAGACACATCTGTCTCACAAGGCTAAATAGCTTGTATCAGGAGCTGATTCAAAATCAGATTGATGGTACGGACTAAATCCATTCTTGGTGCAACATTGCTGAGGTCAGGGAAATGGAGAGCATCAGCTCAGTCTGTGTTACAAAACTGGCTACTGTTAAAAAATGAACTAAAAATGTGAGGATGAGACACTGGTTACCTTGTATTTTTGTTTCATGTTGCTGTTCTGCTGGGGCGGAGGTTTTCATCCCTTGTTCAGTCAGCTGCTCGCTGCCCACCTTCCCTCCGTGACTGCCCACTTTGAACTAAAACAATCGGACAGAAAACAATTGAACAGCGCTCGTAGCTACCTCTGCAGCAGATCTGGAAAGTGCTTTCGTTAAAAATTGCAACTAAACAACAGCATTTTTCTAACGTAATTCCACAGGTGAAGTTCAAAGTATGAGTGCCAAACACCAGACTGCACAACTAACAGCAGCAGGCTCCGCGCGCGAGGATGCAGCTCAGGCAGAATGAGGCACTGGATTACTTTTGTTCTGTTGCTGGTAGAGGAAACATGCAGGAATAGCCTCCAATTCTGCTTTTATCCAGGCAGATGTTGTGAGTGCTTTGGACAGGGTCAGTGCCTCCTTATCTACACTTTTGTTAATATGTGCGAAATAAACGCAAGTTTTCTGAAATGGAGCTTGAAAAAGAAATCACCTTATCCAGTGAAGCCATTTGTCAGACACATGAGGTCTTTTTGCCTCTAATCAGATGAAAACTAGGCCAAGGAAGGGCATATCTGTGAGCAGCTGAGTGCTCTCTTAACAGGGTTAAGTGCAAAATGAATGACTCTCGATGGAGCACTATAAACAACACGGCCTGCCAAACCCCCAGACTGACAAGCTCACGGTTGGTGTTCCTCATTTCGGCCTCTTCCACCCTTTACTCTTCCTGAGCCTGAGAAGTGAGACTCCGCTATACCACATTAATGTATTTATTTTTATACTCTTTACAGTCTTATGAAAAGTCATAAATGTACAGGTTTGTTTTAAACATATCTTGCCTTGTGAAGAGAAAATTTTGAAGATGTGGTGCAAGCACTCAGCTGCTCGGCTGCAGTTCGGCACAGAGATCTTTTTTCCTCACTCGCTATATTCCCCTAAGTAGATCATACGCCACACCGGCATTCTTAGTGAAGGATTTTTCACTGAGCAAAACAGGAGCTGGCAGCAATCAGATGCCATCATAGCAAGCACATATATACATCAAGTTCCAGCACAACAGTTTCATGTCAGAACACCCACAAACTCCTGATATATCTTATTTAAAGGCAAATTTCACCAGTCATGTGTTGATGGATGTTACATGCTAGTGAAGCTGTAAAAATGGAAGCAATTGCCAAAGAACATATTTGAAAAACAGAAACAACAAAATGGTTTTGTCAGTTCCTGATGCACAACATCGTCTGCAGAAGAGGGGATCTTTCTGACGTGGGGAGACAAAAATTTGGGGAGCAGAGGTTTGCTCCAGCCTCATAAAGAAGGAAATACAATAATTAGCAGATTAATGGTATGTCCACTCTATAGGCTGAAGCTTTAACCTTGCTCAGATTCTGGAGGTGGTACAGCTAAGGCAGAGCTGCACGGGCATTGTGAATTCTCAGTGAAGTAAATTAAACATAGCTCAGACGTTGCTTCACAAGGGGGTTCTCAAACTAGCTTGCCCCTCCATGCTACAAACCTGCATGCAGAGAAGCATTTCATTATTTTGGTGGTACTGGCTTATCATTTTCAGCAACCTGTGTGGCATTGCTCATCAGTTTGAGACCAGCTACTCCACACTACCACTCCGAGAGTGCAAAACATGTACGTGCTCTGGAAACGGACTGAAATCACACCCTTCCCCACCAGCTTGTGACACTCCTCCCACAGACTTGATTAAACCCGGGCTTGGGACTGCTGAAGAACTTGCAAAACAGATCCCGAAAGTCCTCTTCCTGGCAGTGTATTTGTCCTGTATTGTCTCCAATAACGACAGTGACATGCTGGTCAAAGCGAAGGCAGCAGAAGCTAGCACTTTCAAGGTTTTCCCCTTCTAACTATAGCTTCCACCAAGTCAGTACATAATTTCTGAGACAGCTGTCATACGCTGAATATTGCTGATTAATTACCTAGCACACAATGCACATCAGTTCCCCTCTTAGCAGTGTTCAATCCTTCCTTCCTAAATCACTTTAAAATTAAAATTAGGAATCCTTTGCTCTTTCGATGCTTTTCCTTAACACCTATAAATAGTATGCTGAGTCAGAGGAAGAAAAATCACCCGCTGAGTAACTCACATCTCTCCTTACTCCAATGTGAAGGCAAACCTAGCAGCGATGGGGCCCAGTGCAATGCACCCTTTGTCACCAAACGCTCTTCACTCCTGGCTGGCTAGCACCCACTGTTTGCAGAATACTTCTGGCAGGTGATAGCTCTCGGCCAGATAGACATTGCCACCTACTTTCTCCTTCTCTTCCTTTGTCCTCAAATTTATTTGTAGCTTCCACTGTTCATGACTGAGGACACGCTAGGACAGTCTTTGTGTCAGACAGCTCGTATGCTGCTGCCACAAGCCTTTTAACATTTTCATAAGGAGATTAAAGTTTTAGAGGACTGGAACGAGAACAACAGCAAAAATACTTGGAATGTAGTCCTCTGAGTGCTTTTTACTTGCTGATCTGACTCTCTGATCTATTGCAGGGTGATGACCACATGCTGCACCATCTCTTGGGTCTGGATTGCAGTTGCAGCCATCTGGCAGCTCCAAACCTTACTCGACATTTGCTAAAATCATACCCAGTCTGGAGCAACAGAGACAATATCGTTCAATGTGTCTGAGCTCCCGGATGGGCTGAAGGAATGGGTCTATACCACATCCTAGGTGTAATCTCCAGCACTCGCACATGTGCAGAGCTGAACTGTGTGTGTGTTGTGTGGCTCCAGGAAATGCTAAAAGAGAAACTGCGAGCCCGTCTATCCCTTTGCATGGAACTTTCTGCAGAAAGCAGAGGCCACAAACTGGGCTCTGTGTCTGGCCCCGCTGCCTTCATCACAAGGCCTGACAAGATACAACAATGATGTGAAAGCCCTTCCTAAAAGATCCCTCACGTCCTGTCTCAAACTGCACATAAACTGAATTCCTGTGCAAGTTGATGGCTATCTAGAACACAGAACGTGTGGTGTATTGGGAAGTTAAATATGTCATACAGGGGACAGAGGCGTGTGGAGCCAGGTCAGGGGATGCACTATGCTTGATTCCAGCATCGGTGGTCGGAGGTGACACAGGAAATCTGGAGTTTGGCTGCTGGTTTCAACAAGGATTTGTGAACAAGTCACTTCAGCTAGAAAAAACACCTTCTTATTTTGCCTGTTCGTGGTAGAGCGATGCTAGCTGGTTTTTATATATGTTGCAAAGAGGGTAACATATAAGTAACATGCTCGGTTCGAAATTCTAGCTTCACGTTGAATGCAGAGTTGACACCAGTCTACTGTGTGCTGGGAGTAGGAGAGGAGGAACTGGTGTTACCTTGCTGTGCTCTGAGATCCCCAGCCTGTCCCTTCCATTCCCAGGTAAACCCCACCGAGGGCAGCGGGTAACTCAAACCCTGCTGTGCGCAGAGAACCGGAGCGAAGCGGGTCTCAGGGAGAGGGTTCCGGCAGGCGGGCAGCGCTCCCCGCACCTCTCGGGAGCTCCCGCACGGATTTTCCACCGATTCGGTGTAGTCTGTCCCCCTCTGCCGGCCACCCACCACGGCGGGAGCCGAAACGACCGGGAGCTGCTGGTGAGAAGGAGGGTGGTGAGAGCAACCAAGAGGCTGAACCCTGAACCCCTCCCCAGTTAACACAGGAACGTGTTGCGGGATCAGGGGGAGGCTTTGCTCAGGGTCCGAGCAGCTGGGGCTTGGGTTTGCGTTTCAGGATAACATCAAATCCATGTATTTCCGAGCAAGCACGACCCCGGTGTAACTGGGGGAGCAGATGTGATAGCTGTGCTTCATAAGAGCGTGTGCTGTTATCCGCGTTTTAATAGTCACATCTGCTGCGTGCGGCCACATCTGGCTGGTATCGCAGCCATATTTCTGCACACAGCTAGGAAAAGCGGGCAGCTTCCTAGAAAGGGCAGAATACTGGAAACTTTTGGTAAGAAACACAAATGTAGCAGAACCAGTGTATTTCTACCCCAATATTGCAATAACTTGACCTCTGTACCGCTTCTTCCTATCATTATAAGTGTATTAATGCCTAGAAACTTCTATTGCTCAAACGATTACTGAGTTATAGAGCAACCCCATTTCCTAGTATAGGACAGGCTTTAGGAAGCAAAACGTAAAGAAGAAACGTATATTCCTGGGTCACCTTATAAGAGCTGTGCCTTGCATAATCACAGCACCGCAGCTGATTTATTTGCAAAGAAAGAACATTGCAAGAGAAATGCTTGCAATAGGAGAAAATATTCTGTCTTGGAAAACTAACATATCACTGCTGACAGAGATCAGTACAGTGAAGACATGGAATTGTTATAGCATGATGATCTAAGATCACAAGCAGAGTTTGGAAGGAGTGGTAACATCTTATTAGACTCATCAGTGTACCTAGGAAAAGCAGGCAAGCATTTAATCTCAAGACAAAAACTGAAACAAATACTATGTATGCTGTCAAGCTGGAGTCCCCTCTGTGGAGTTTTCTTTCCAAACTTGGTGTCCAATTCTGCTACTCATCTGAGTTTCTTCACATGATTTATTCAATAGCGAAACATACAGTGCATTGGGGAAACACAAAGAGATGCTTTGAAGACTTACATCAAGCATACGAAGATGTACGAGAACAGGTAAACACTACCCCCGCCAGGAGTAGCTTAGAAATGTTCTCTCCTTTTTACCTCTTACTACCGCTGTGGTTTTCTCTGGCAGAATTAACTCTGTTCTTGTTAATGGAATAATTTGTCCGATGCATGCATACATTATCCTGTAAATGAATGAACACGATGCAGGGTTAGAAAGGTATTAGCCTCCTCCCTTCTTCTCTACATGATCCTGGTCACACTGCATAATGTACAAAGCATCTTAATTAAGCACAGAAAATTTAATGGCACTAAATATGATCAGCCCTATACTGATCCCATTACTCTAAAGAACCCAATAAATGAGGCTCAACAGTTTCAATTTCACTTCACTGCAATCTCATCAGCATTCCAATTCCATCACTTCTGAGAAATCAGCAGTTTCAATGGAAGATAGCCCTCTTTCTCAGTCAGGTCCCATTCTGCAACCAGTTATTAGTAGAGCTAATTCTGTGTTGGAATGATCCAGAACTGCACACCAGAACCTTTTCCAGCCATCAGCTAAGCCACAACTTCTTTTCATAAAGAAGTAAAACGAAATATCTTAGCATTTTTTTTTCCTTCCAAGATTTCTTATTCTTACAACAATCTTTTCTTTCCAATAAAGCTTCATGAAAAATAGTACCAGAACAATACAGAAAGTTAATTAGGTATGCATTTATAGACATACTAACTGTGCCAAAACTTGTATGCAGCACTGACCTGGATAATATACCACATGCTGTATTCTACTACTGAACCGGCTCAAATATTTCATGTCTAATTTTATTTATGGCACTCAGATACTACAAAGATGCATTACCAGTATTTATGAAGTGCTTAGGGATTCTCAAGAGAAAGATGCTTCGGACAGTCGAACCGTTATGATTTCTCTGTATCTCTGGCTGCTATGTATTGAACTGTCATTAACTTCTGCTAATAGGCTTGTTTACTTACCAAGTTATTGTGCAAAAGGTCAGAGGATGCTGAAGCAGCAAAATGTGTAAGGCCCTCATTATAGACAGATATCCTCGGAGGGCCGCAGGATATCACCAGCACAGAAATCCTCAGATCAAACTGAAATCTACCAATAATAAAAGGCTGGGAAGCAGAACATGAAGCTGATTTGCTTCTAAACTTGCTTGAAACACGTGAGCGCTACTGGTAATCACTATAATCACTACAGCAAAGGTGATAAGCCTGGATGATATCCCTACTGAACTCTTTTCTATGCCAGTTGTGCTTCTACCATAGCCTAGCCTGGTGCTGAGCTGGGAAAGATACTGGAAAAATCTCTTACTGGTATTTATGTTCCCAGCACTGACCAAACTAGAGCTTGGGTCTGCACTACAGCAAGCGTTCACATGTTCTCCACTTAATTTAAAGCTGTAGCTGGTCTTCGTACAACTCAGCAAGTGTTTGAAGTTCACTTCAAGCATGAATGTTTGAAGGAATGAAACACTAACAGCAGAGAAGGAGCCTGTGCTCAGTCCACCCTAGCTCCTGCTCAAGAGGATCTGATTTCCTGCTTTCGTTTTCTCCAAGCCAGGGGCTCCATGTATCCTCCCTTCGATCTCTTCTTATTTTTTCCAGATGCTCACAGACTTTCATTCTTTCCTTGGAACATTCCCTAAAAAATAACAATGAGGTCAATGCAAAGTCAAATTTAGCCCATAAAATAAAGTGTGTTCAAAGGTCAACAATAAACTGAAGTAAATTAATGTTTTGCTCCTCAAATTATTGGAAGTACAAACTTCTAGAAGCTTACTGAAGTTTTTATATTTGACTTCATTAGGGATGTGACTTAAAAGTGTCAATCAAAAATGCTTTGGTGAGACACTTGTTTGGAATAGGACAATAGGGCTTAATGGGACTCGTGAAAAAGTGTCTTTTCAACCTTTTTTGTCACTCTTAATGTGAAAGATTGTCTTTTAAGTGCTCATTCACTGATGAGGGATAAAGTGTCCTTCGTCAATTAATCTATCATGAATACCCTGAATTCTTGTCAAGGTGATTCTGTCTCAAAATATTAGAAGTCATTTCTGAACAAGAGTTTACAGAATAACACGTAAAGTAGACATTTTTCTTTTGACAGCGATGAATTCTTTTGACAGCGATGAATCTGAAGAAAATGACCAGTGAATGCTATTTACGGCTGACTGACCACATCGAGGCAAGGCTAAACTATTAAAACACCAGCTTGGTGACAAAGCAGCAATCTTGAAACATGGAATGGAGGGATTACCCTTGAGATGCAGAGCTGGCAGATCATATCCCGTCTAGGTTTTGCGGCCTTCTCAGACTTGGTGACAAAGATGCTTCTGCCCTGACAGCCAGAGTCCAGTTCCCAGATAGGAGTCTTGAGTTTCCTCAATCAGTTATCGGGCTACAAATCCTCATAATTATGAGGGAAACGGAACAGAGGGACACTACAAAAGCTATGAAATAATTGCATGAAAGCTGCTTTCTGCTGCAGATTCTCTAGGCCTGGTTTTCAAACTATTGCAAGAATTTTGCAAAAGTATAACTTTAACTGTAACAGCAAATAGGTTTGTAAGAATATTGTAAGATTAAAGAATCGCAACAACTTTCCTTCCATCCCCTGCACTTAAAAAAGGTTTAAGTGACAATTGCTTACTTTTCTTGATTCCTTTTCCAGCACTAATTTCAATCAGAGAAAACTACTTCCTTTCCTCTAGCCCAGCATATTAATCCTCGCCTAGTATTCAGGAGAGGCTTCTAATATGCTGGAAGTTGGCCCCCTCTGGCACAAAAATAATAGAAGTTAAATCGATAGCCAAAAAATAATTCTGCCAAGAAGAAAGTCAGGCTTTATGAAGGGTTTACTCTGCAGGAAGACCCTGAGAAATAAGTTGAGTTCTTTGGGAAGAGCTTTAGCACCCTGCTCATGTTCCCAGCCAGCAAATATTTCTTACAGATCTCACTCCTTGCAGGGAAGTGGCTAATTCTCTGGGGAAAGAAGTCCAGGAGAAAAAAAAAGCCATAAGCACATATTTTGATCTTTACCTTTCTGACTGAAAAAAAACCAATAAAGGGATCATCATATGCATACAGCCTAACGAACTCACACTCATAAGCACTTGTTTAGTTTTCACTGCCCTTAACCGATCCGTTGAGGCGGTATATTCTGTCCAGCATGCTGTTCACTCCTCGCTCTCTCTTGCTCCCCAAAAGCCATCCCCGCCAGCAGCTCCACGCACTGCATCGCAGAGCAGAAGCAGTTTCAAGACAATGAAGATTTGCTATTTCCAACTCTCTGTTTGCTCTCCGAGGGAGGTGTAGAATCAGCATCCAGTGAGACCTCAGCAATCCTCCCAGGTAGAATGCTTTTGCTCACTGTGGGTGTATCATTCACAAATTGCCTGCTTCAGATTATAATTAGTCACAAACGACTACCAAACAAACCAACACTGTTTCAGAAGCTTCATACTAGCCAGCAACAACTGCTAGAACAAACAGTTCCATTGATATTTCTGACCAGTGTTGAAAAACAAAGATTCCTGGAATACAACTCTGAATAATGCTTTATTTGAATTGGGAACGGAGCCATTTACAGTGCTTCTTCATGTTCTTCTCTCAAGGCACGAATCCAGAAACTACTGGCAAGAGCTCACAGACATATTAAGTTTTGACTTCTTGCCTAACTTCAGTCATTATGAGAGAAATATGTATTATGATCACAGGCTAGTACTTTAGAAAGAGTAAACACTAGGGATAGCACGTACTCGCAAAGAGCAAGTGTTACAACAACAGGGGACAGTCTGGGGCCAATAAGGAAATGCTCTAAGGACTGGTAGCCCACCTCTGAAGTCAGCTGCATCAGCGGGGGAATCCGCAGACAGGCTGCCAAACTCTGTGCAAAGGAAGGCGCACGGACACTCAAGCTTTTGATTTCTAACCATTCAAGTGCTTTGTCAAAATAACTCCGTGACCCCTGACAAACACAAATTTACTAGTCCTTTAGGAATTGACTACACCACGATTATTTTGGCTTTGCCGTCCGAGCGACAGCAGAAACGACCTCCCAGCGCCCCACCCTCGCGCCAGGAGCGGGCTCCACAACCCAGCAGACCCACCTATGCGTACGGAGCCACCGCCGGGGCGCTTTATTTTCTCCAAGGTTTCACCCCTGCACTTGCGGCACAGGGCTTGGCACTGACCCCACGCCAGCGGGAGACTCCCCAGGCAGGGACCGACTGTCGGGAGCGCCCTGACAGAGACCGCCGCGTCCTCCCCCACCGCCCTCAGCAGGCCCGGAGGCACCGGGGCGCGTCCCCCCTCCCCCGGCCTACACGGAAGCATCAGGAGGGCAGCGCGGCCGCCATCCCACCCCAGGGAGCCGCTGAGGTAAAACGCCAGGGCAACACCCACAGCAGCCGAAGAGCTAAGGGGAGCACGCCCCTACCCTTTCCCGCCTTCTGATTGGGCAAAACGGCCTGAGTAGCCCCTCCCCTTCCGCCGCGCCCCTTTATTAACATATTGCGGCTCCATTGGACCAAGAGGCCAGGAGGGTTTCTGACTGGATAAAAACAGAAAGGGGCGGGGGAGGTGTTGCTACGGCAACAAGCGGACGCGCTGGCGTCACGGGCGTGCGCAGGAATTGCACATGCGCATTGCGGCACTCCAGGCCTCCTTTCCCGCCCCCAAACCAACGGCCGACTAATGGCCCCGCCTCGTCAAAGGGGCGGGGCTTGATTTGAACGCCCACGGCCAATCACAGCTGTGAGGACCGGGTTGATTTGAATATTGAGGAGGGGCGGCGAGGCTGCGCGGGGGGTTCTGGGAGGTGTTGTCTGAGGGGAGGCGGGGAGGGAAGATGCCTGAGGGGCTTCGTTCTCGCTCGTCATGGCCGGGCGGGATCGTGTGGTACCAAGCCGGTCTCTGCCTCAGAGCCCTGCTCCCCCTCTGCGGGCAGGCTCCGTGTGAGGGCTGGCAGCCGAGGGCTCTGCCTTTGGGCCGCTGTGCCTTAATGATCCGGGGGGTCGAGGGGCAGAAGGAGGGAGGCGAGCGGGTGTGAGGCCTGCGAACAGCTTCAGGTGACCCAACATGGCGAAGCCCTTGCCAGAGCCAAATGGCGATCCCTAAGCAGCAATGGGCACGTGGGATCCCCCCACCAAGAGGTTGTTTTTGAGGCAGCAAACCTCGACGTGAGACCCTGCGCAGGTGGGTGGCTGGATGGGGTTTCAGGGCTCGGTTTGAAACAGCCAGAAGTTTGCGGGTTGGTCTGCGCCGGAGCTGTCTGTGCTACCTGAACGCTGAGCTAGCGGCAGCGCACAGATCCTAGGGCAGCCTTGTCTTAAATCATTAAAACAGCATGAAAATCATCCTAAATAAATAATAACAAACCAAAATTACCAGCTTTGGGAAACTGAGATGAGACTCCTAGGTCTGTTGGTGCTGCTGACACAACGGGCAGCGCCGTTTCCGTCCAGAATCTGCAACAGTTGGACGAATTCAGGTCCTGCTGCCATGGAAACAGACCGAGATGGCTAAAAATGGAGCAGGTTGTTCTAAGCTAATTGTTCGACACACACAAAAAAGCCTGGCTTCCATTTTCTTTTTTTCTTTTCTATTTTTGATACTGATTCCTTTAAACTAACCTCCTCCATTTCCATGGTAGCCAGCAGCAGGTTTACTAGAATTCATTTTAAATTTTACAGTCCTGATATGTGTCATAAGGTTAAGAGTTTGCCAACATTTTCTATAGAATTAAAGACCCAGTGAGCTCCTTAGATTTATTTGAGCAATCTGTAGCATACTCAATACGATGCATCGAAGTGATATATAGGTATATATAGCTTCTGCATTAAAGTGGTGTATTTTTTTTTGTCTTCTGCTGCTTGTAAACACAAGGATTGGAGCCTTTACTGAGACTAAAGAAATTTTCATTCAGGGTCCTGCAGTGATGCATCTAGTTGGTCTCTGTCTCTCGCTGGGCAGCATGTTTTAGGATAAAGTGCAAAAATCTCATGTTTAGGGATTGTCTTATCACTGAGAAATATGATTTAATATCTCTTTTGAAGTTAATGTCTCTTCCAAAATATGCAGTAGGGTTGTAACTCCAGGTATTCTTATAAGATTTCTTCCTTCAAGCACAGAGGGGCCTTTTAGTAGATAGCTTGCAAGAAAGTTTGAGTGTCCCCATTTTGCCTGAGTTGTTAAAAAAAACACCAGTGTAAAGCAACGATAACATCTCAAGGCACACTTTTGTAGGTATAGTTCTGAAAAAAACAGAATACTGGTCATTATAATTCTTCATTCACATCAAATCTTTTACTAACAGAGAAGGAAATTCCTGAAGGTGTAAAAAACCACCGAGCTGCAAAAAAAACCCCTGATGTTCTCTGTTCCGTATAATGAAGAGCCCCTCTTCCAAACCTTTCCTACAATTTGGATCAGATCTGTCCTAACAATAGCCCTCTTTAAGGAAGGATTGTCAAGTCTAATGACTCCATTAAGGCAAGCGTGGGATCATATATACTGCTACAACCAAGTAATAACTCTTAGGAATTAAAAATCCATATGGCTCTCTCAGCTGTACTACATAACGTGTGCAGCAGCTGCTCTCAAAAATACTATAACTGTTATTAAAAATGGAATTTACTACACTGCATGGCTTACGAAACTGCAATTTACTATTAAATAGAAATAAATTTAGTGTAAAAAATGTTCAGAATCTTCAGGCTGACCATCTTTTTTGTCTTTTTCATTGTCGCTATTTGTTTCTGGTTGCATTTAGATGCCATAATCATGACCAAGGCCCCACAGGAATACGCATTATAAAAGCCCATGCAATATTCTAGTCTCATCCTGTTACTGGGGAAGGGAAGCAGGCAGGGGACGAGACGTACAGATGTAAGTGCCTCAGGGCTTGGGTTATCAACTCACTCTCGAAGCAGCTGCTCCCACTGGCAAATCTCTTATGGATCAGTAGAGGAGAAGTACAGCCTGATGAACCCCACCAGGTTTTTCAGGCTGCGAAAACCATTGGGAAGGGTTAAAAACTCCCTGGAGTCTGAAGGGCATCAATCCCTTTTGGCAGCCATCCATTTTTTCTCCATCCTGGCTCACTTCTCCTGTTCAGCCTTTCTCAAAATGAATGTTAAATCTGGCGAGGGAAAGGGGGATTATGCCACAAATTTTATGAGTGACTTTGGCCAAATTCCTTCATGTCTGCATAACGGTTTCCCTGTTTCCCTGTCTGTAACGTAGGGGTAGTATTTAATTATGTTATGTAGAGGATAAGTCTCGTAAGGCCTGCTTCTTCAGTGCTCATCATGCAAGGCTGTATTGTGAAAGGAGCTATATTTAAAGTAATTAATTTAGGATCTGTGTTGCTGATCGCTTTGCTGTGTTTTAGACTCTTGGTGCCAGACGAGTAGTTATATAAGATGATAAGACCTGAGCACTCTGAAGCTAGTGGAAGCTTTGTCACCAATGTCATTTTTTATTTATATTACATGGTAAGCCAGGGCGCAAGCCTACATTTAAGCCTAAACTGACTTTGCATACAAATTTTAATGAGCTCTGGTGCCTCAGAGGGCAGACAGTCCACGCAATCTCTTAAATAGGGCCCTGTGCAGTCTTGTCTGCTTTGTGAGTCGGATGGGCACAAGCATGGCTGTGCCAGTCGTAATATATTCTGTAATATCATATAGCCAACAGACAACGGACAACTGAGCTCAAGTTCCTTCCTTGAAGGCTTTAGTGTTGTGTGCAGCAGGGTTTTATGATCTGAGCAGGCAGCTGAGCTACAGATACTTGGGGGATGACTAAGTGCAGGTCAGGGGGCATACTTCATAGTAACCCAGTTTCTGGCCAGGTCCAGGACATGGTGTTAGATTTTCACTGAAGGTAGTTTAGACTGGCTAGGAAGGTTAAAAAAAAAATAATCTTGAAAAGGAAAGTCCTCTTTGACTAACAGCAAGAGACATTCTACGCAGTGCCACTGCACTAGCTCTACCACTTAAATTGTGATCAAAACCTAACAAAACCCTCTACTTGCCGAGATTTACTGCTTCACAGACCAACGGAGCGAAATGTAAACTGCAATACATCCGTCTTTATTCCATAAGCATCCCTGGTTCTGTTATTCCCCTCTCCAGTCCCCCTGGATGAATAGCCCTTTCCCCTCACCACGCTGAATAGGCCAGGTGACTCCAAAACTGGCCACCCAGCAGATGCTTCCGCAGTACCAACTGTTCCGAATCCCCCATCCCGTCTCCAGCTTCCCCCCCCCCTTCCCCCGTGTCCTACCAATCTCGGCAGCCTGGCACATGCTGCAAGCTGCGGTCCCACCGGAGCGATATTGTGATGGAAATGAGGGAGGGGATGCAGGCAGAACTGCACAGATTTACAGCACTCTAAGGGTTTCCATTAAAATCCTTGACAACTTGTTATTTATGAGTAGACCAACAGCTCTTCTAATATCCAGGGCCTAGACCCCATTCACTTCAATAATGCTGGTTTGGAATAAATGAGCCAGAGGATGGAAACCAGTTCTGTTAGTATAATGGAGGAGGCTAATAGCTGTTTAGAGAAAACAACTGATGTAATTCTGGGACCCAATCCTTTCACCAACAAAAAATAAAGGTTTGATTCTTCAGTGCGTTTCACGTAGTGATTTAATTCAGTACAAAGAGGGTGATAAACGGCAGCGTTTGGATTTCGTGCCGTTATGTACCCACTAAGCACTCTCTGTTTGTACCAGTGCACTAGAGATGAAGGGACTCATTGACTCCTGTGCGAGCAGGAATAGGTCAGTCTGGATCTCCACAGCAGAACAAAGATAAACAATGTGTCCTTACAAAATAATACAAGCAACAGAAAAACTTCCTCTGCATAAGTGTAGTATCTTCATTTTTCTGTCTCATAGGGGCCTGGGAGCATTTTCTTCCCCAGATTTTTCTGAGCTGCCCCACCTACACCAGCGTGGCAGCCTGTCCAAGTGTCATTTTAAAACCTTTTTTTCCACCATTCCCTGCTCTGCTCTTTTCGCCTTCCACCATTGACATGCACCTCCACTTACTAAGCACAGAACTGATCCCTGAAATCAGGACTGCGGTGATCAAAATGCTGTAAACCCTGGATGTGCATTATGCTGCTGTAAAGAATTATCGATCTCTTCTGCTGTGTCTTAAAATCAAACTGACAAATTGATTACTGAGTGTAACCACTCAATTGCTGGCTTGTACGTGGCTTTCCTCTTCCTCCTTTGTTCACCTGCATCTTGTCTATTTACATTCCTTTTGTCAGGAATCTTTTTATTTCCTTTCAGCTTCCTCTGCTCTCCACGGGAGCCTCATTAAGGTGAAGAGCAGCAGCAGCAGTGCTGCCAGACTGTGTTCTGCGGGGTGAAGGCTCTGCCAGATGGACTGTGCTCCATGCCTCTGCCTGCCCTGCAACCGCACCCCGAACCTCAGCGCTGTGTTTCTGGAGGAGACTGATGACACTGAAGGTCCAAATTGTTCTGCAGCATGGGGAAAGAAGACATGGATAGGTGAAGAGGAACCAGGAGGAGAATGGGTGGAGGGAAGAGGCTGTCCAAGTGGCGAATGGGACCATGGCTGTATGATTTGGAATCGCTTTCTGAAAGAAGCTGAGCCGCCAGCCTGTTATTTCAGCAGCCTTTCAGATACTCTGACTTGCAGCATTGAAAGAGTTAGAGAATTTGGAATCTGTAACTGTCTCCCTTGTGCCAGTCTTTTTTCTGCACCAAAAAGCACTTTTCCCAGGCAAAACAGTGTTCTTTCCTGTGAAACGAACTGACATCGGTTGGTACGTGATGCTCTCTGTGACCGTAGTTAGCAGCGTGTCTTTGCAGCTGAGAGATGTTAGCATCCATTTGCATTTTGCATATACAGAAACATACTTGTTAAATGGAAGATGATGTGCCGTAGACAGGGACAGATATATTCAAAATATACTCCGTGAGTGGGAGAGAGCCCAAGGGAAGAGACAACTTCCTGGAAAAGGGAGGCAGAGGGTCTGACAAAAACAGGGGAGAAGCAGAAGGACCAAGCAAAGGGAGAAGAGCTCTCTGTGGCTGAGTGGGTTTGCCTGGACAAGGGAGCTGAAAATGCTACGCTGCATCGGAGCAGCGATCGCTGATGGAAAGCAAACTGGGCCAGTCCCTAAGCTGGACCAAACTGATAAACCCTGTTAAGGTTTTAAAAGGTATATATTCGCAGAGATTTGGCCTGCAGATGATGACTTCTTCCTTTTAGGTACATTTCTAATGAATGCCCATTCAGATGCTACATGAGTTTGGGTATAGATTGTGCCAAACCCCTATGGTCCCTTTTGAAAATTTATTTCAAGGTCCTTATCCAATACACATCAATGTAATATTGGATCTCATCCAAAGTATAACTGTATCTAATTATCAGCCATTTGAGCTACTTCTGTATTAAACCATAAAATTGAGATAGGATTGAAACCTCTTATGATTCCAAAGGCTAAATGCGGCAGTAACATAAATAATGCTGTAAATTACAAGCAAAATGAAAACTTGGTCAGAAAATATATGATGTAATTTGTGCTTAGGGGTAAATTGGTCCCTGGCTGCCCAGGATAGGGAAGGTATGACCCGCATCAGGCTGAAGTGTGTGGCTGGGGGTCTGAATCTGTGTCATTATTAGAGAAAACAAATGACATACCTCAAAATACTTCAAAAAGCCAGCATCCTGATGAGATTTATTGCAGTCTGACCCCCTCTGCCGGTCACCCGCTTGCTGCCTGCGTCCCAGGGCCGGCACCTCAACACAGACAGAACACAGGAGATCTGTAGACATGCTGGGAGCAGGGAAGTGGAAAATGATAGGTACCAGTGTAAAAGGGATGGAGAGGCAACCCAGGGGCACCGTCACTTGGCACCGGTAGCTCAAGGACATAGATAGCATCGTGACGTAACTCCAGTCCCAGGTGACTGGGTTTGGATTTCAGATACAAGCCACTAGAGCCAGTATTAGCAACAGTGTAGAAAGGAAAGAGGTCTGGTAACTGGCATTTGCGTGAACTACCAGGGTTTTAACAAAAATTGCTTTTCTGTCTTTGCTTGTCAAGATGCAAAGCACTAAAAGAAGAAAAATGTAATTTAGAATGAGGATATATGGGAAAAGGTATGGGGGGAAGCATTTTCCTGAAAAATAATGGGACTTTTCCTGAGGAAACAAGTGTTCAGTTAAAAATGAGTCTCATTTTGATGGCACGTTCGATTGTCAAAGTTGGGATACAGCTATGCCAGGAATGTTGAGATACACTACAGCAATCACTACCAAGTATTTTTTACATAATATCATCCCGAGTGAGAAGGTTTTCAGCTTTTTCTCCTAGCCTAGGGAAAAAAGGTTTTGGTACGCTGGACGTTCCTATGATACAGAAGAAATTCAGCCAGCTTTAGGTTTTTAGATCAGAACTACTGGGAAGGCATCTAAAGAAATAGATCCCATACAGCTCGTTTGACTTTCCTGATTCGTTCTCATTATTCCATACTATCCTTTGGCCTTTGCAATATAATCCCATGCTGTGAGGAGCCACTGAGGGATCAGCCAGTTAAATACGTGCTTTCTGTTCAACAGGAACAGTCTCACTACCCGTCAGAATACCATGTTACATACTAGAAGTTCTTCAGAGACATGCTGAAGTGCTTCGTTAGGCAGAAGCTTCAGCAAGTAACTGAGAGCCTGGAAATAGCTCCCTAAGACCCCACCAATTCCTCCAATTTATTTCTTTAAGAATGGACAGAAACATCTTTTTCAAAGGATTTCTCCATATAGCTTTTATTTTTGTTTGCCGTTATTTTCTTTTACAGGTTTTTCAAATAATGCTTACCAGTACAGTACATCTCAAAACAGAAATACTCTATTTAAATTTATATTGATAAAAAGTTGGTGTAGAATCAAAACAGTAAAACATTTTGAAGTCTTTGTGACTCTAAATACTCTTAAAACTCTATGTAAACTCCTTAGGATTTTCTATTGCTTCAGATATTCAGCAGGAAACACAGTCTAATACAGCTGGATAATAAACCTTTCCCCATTTGTGTTTGCATGGAAAAAAAAGAGCTGTTCATCATAAACTGAAAATCCCGACGCAGAAATAAAAATAGTAACTGGATAATCTGTGCACAAAGCATTGCAGTATCCCAAGGCACTTAGTTCTGAACCACAATGTTTTGGTTAGAGAACAGGCTCTTCTTGGTAAATCAAGAAGACTTAGAAACATAGAAGAAAAATAATCTAAATTCATAATTTCCTTTAAGTGAGGATGCCCACTTTCTCACTGGGAGACCATTTATCCTCTCTGGTGCCAAGACAACTCAGCTACTGCTTTTCTATGGGCTCCACGCTGTACCGCCCTTCCCTGTTATTATTTTGAAAACAGCGCATGTGCCTGACCCTAGGATAAGCTGTGCTGCCGACTTCGCTGGAAGGAGGGCCCTAGACCTTTGGATCTGCAAACAGCTATTCGGTCTCTTTATAAATACGTCTCTTCCACTTGCTTGACGACTGACGGTGAAAGAAGAGATGCATTTTTATTTAGACTTTTGTACTTATTAATAACTAATTCTGCATTCCAGAAACTGAGCAGGACTGAAGGTGTGATCCTAAAAGATTATACAATGTTTCTGGTCTTTGGTTAACACAGCGCCATATTAAAGAGTAACACCACTATAATAGAGATGTATCAGCCAAGTACAGAACACTGCTGCACTACATCCCATCACCTGGATCCCTACCTGGATGAACGGTTACATGGCCGACCCTGTTCTAAAGAACTGGCACCCCATTCAACTAAATTACTAATGATAGGGTTTGTAACTCCTTTAACAAGTATATATACGTGATCCAAGGCAGAGGACTTCAGTTTGATGATGGTGATTCAGTTTCAGCATCTGGACGTCTGACCTGATTGACATGTTGGTCATGTGCTGCATGGAACAGAAAGCTCAGCATTACAGTACTCGTGGCATAGTCAGTCTTGTCTGGGTGAGCTTATTAGCATGAATCAAGCCTATACAGCAATTTTGGTCTATTCTATACAAATTCAGCACTACTCCAGGTCATGACAAAACATATGGTCATCAAACACCTGCTTATTGGACTTTTCAAAGGTCTCACTGCAGAGGGGGCACTCCAGAAGATGGCTCTGCACATGGGCCTCATACTGACTTGTTTCAACATCTTCAGGAAACACTTCATCGCACATGGGGCATTTCCTTATAGAAGCCTGAAGCACAAAGCAAATGCAAATAAAGTCAGTTTAAAAATTGTACTCAAAGAGAAAAAACACAGAGTTTAGTAGCCAGATATTAGCAGTTTTGGACAAGTCCTTCTGACTTCTAATACTCTCAAGTTTTCAAATGTCTCCAGGCTTCTCTAAATAGCACTTAAAAGTCAAGAGCTTCTGAGCGGTACTCTTAACTTTCCATCCTAGATAGTGCATGTCCATGTCTCCAGTATGAAATAAGGTATTTAGCAGCTGCATGCTGCTCATTCTGCCATTACACGCTGCCAAGAGCTGGTCCTTAAAGATTAAGGTCAACAGAGTTTCCTTTCTCTTCCTTAACACATATAACACTTATTCATTCTACATGCTAAACATACGTGGCTCCATTTCATTGTCCACAATCTTACCAGGACTAAAACAGTATGCAGACAATTGGTTACAGAGCTGAACTTGGAGTTTTTTTATTGCAAACCACTAATTCGTATTCATAAACCACAAATTCATGTCCAGTTGTGTCCACTTTACTTACTAAGTCTGCAGCTCCTGCCCCCAGGTTTGCTCCTGCAGCTGGAGAAAGAAGGAAGTCAATTTAGCCACAACAAAATGATTAACAATGTAATGTGCTGATAACTAGTAATTCTTGAAACATGAGGCTGTGGCTTTGGATCTAAATCTCTATATTTAGGACTATGGAAACTGGACATAAGCCACAGAACTAGCTGTCTCACAGCTGAATAAACTAGCTAATAGTTGTCTCTCTTGGCAGAAGATGAACAGACAGCTGATCACTTAAGTCAACTCTTAACACCTGGCAGCATTTTGCAGCTGCCAAGTCATCTGCACACATGCAGAGCTGCACAGAGGTGCTGCTAATAATGTCTCTTCTAGGGCATTCAATTCGACAGGGAGGATAATTTGCTGAGGCTCTAACTGCCATGTATTTGCGGTTTCAGACAGAATGCCAAGTAATCTCACCACAATATGGATTTCCAAACAGAAGGCCTCCTACTTCAGGAGCTGGAATTGGAGCTTGAGCTTGTGAAACAACAGAGAAGGAAGAAACCGCTCTAGCCTGCGAGAGATGCCTCAGGAGCCCGTCATTCTCTTCCCTTAGTTTCTGCAAAGGGACAGAAGGGCAGAATGAATTTCCAGAAGGTCAGGAGACCCTTTCAGAAAAAAGTGATGCTTTGCACTGACACAGATCCTCTTATATCAGAACCAAAATTGCTCTGAACTTCTTTTAGGTAGCTCAGTGTTAGTCCTACTTGACAGAATGGGAAAGTGAGGTAAGGAAAGGCAAGGATCTATTCTGAGGCCTGCTCAGAAAGGCAGACAAGATGATCACAATAGACTAATGCATTTTAAAAGACAGAAGACTATCCTGAAGTCATGCCGAGTAAGGAACAAAACTGAGCAGTCATTGTTTAGACTGGACAAAAAAGGCTAAGTCCATTTAAACGAGTAAGTCCATTCATTTCAGTGGTGTCAGAATTAAGCTAACATTAGGAGGTTTTGAAAATCCCCACGCTATTACAGGTAAATCAGTCTATTATGTGGTGGGGGAAAAAGCTGCAAGTTTTTGGAGCCTTTCTCTTAGGCTCTATAGATGTGGCAGCAACAATGTACTGTGTATGCACACGGTCATTCGTACGTGCTCGCAGACAGGCTGGCAGCCTGACTTCAGGTGGTGGTCCACGTGCAAGCACAATTAGCGATCCGTTTGGCAGAAGGATTAATGGGACGGAACACTAGACTGAGAGATTAGTGTCACATTCAATACTGGAGAAAGGCAAGGGAGTCGTGCCAAGTTCCCACCTGATTTTCCTCATCAGCTTTGTTCTTCTCTGCCTGCAGGATCTGAAACAAACGCTTCTGCTCCTCAAGTTCTTTCATTAAGTCACAGTTTTGTTGCTATGAAGGAAGAGTGTTATTTGGTAAAACATGCTAAACTGGCAAACAAAATGATGGCAGCTCGAAGCAATGGAGCTGTCATATGCTAGCTGCCTCGTGCTGCACTTATTGCCAACAAATAACACTTCACTTTCAGTGGGAGTCTCTCATTTCATAGTTGGTCACCTAGGATATCTCCATGTCACCACTCACGCACTGTGTTTTCATTACAACATCCAAGATGACACATGACCTCCAAAGCGGGCGTATGTATGACAGGTCAGACAAAGAGGGAGGCTGAAGAAAAGGAACTCATACAGCTGAAAAATCCACCCTGGCAGGCGAGAGCTATCCACGTCTGCCAGGTTCCTGGTGCTGTGAGACCTGCATTGACGGTGGATAGCCAGTACATCCTTAGGAATTAATCTTGTAGCTGACTCTTAAATTAAATTAGTAAATTAGATAAGCTGCAGTACTTAGGGATTCTGCAGTCATTCTCAAAGTATCACAAAGAATCCTGAACATTTGGTATCACAGCGGAGGTAATCACATCATCTATTTTAGGCATCTAATTGCCAATGCCATCGTCAGAGCAGAGATTCCAAAAGCTTCCTGCGTAGCACACACAGAGAGAGAAGGACTTTTAGAAGGTCACTCAGGACAACAGGCTAAAGATGATGTGATGGCCTCAGTCCTTGCCAATGATGGTTTCTTCAGTATAAAGAAATGCCACAGCATGCTGCCCTTTTCTATCCTTTGCACTCCTTCAGAGAGTGATTTCCCATGCTGAGGTTTGTGGATTACTTCTAAAAGCTCTACAGAAGTTACCCAAGAAAAGCAAGCCTTTTGTCCATAAACTTAAATTTGTTCTACATACAGTCATCTGCAACATTCACAGGGAAGCTGTGATAGTTCTGTAAATTGAAAGCAGGTGGAAAACCGCGCTGCCAGTGAGTCTCAGCTCCCCCGCACAGCTACCAGCAGGTTCCACACAACACAGCAGAGCCCGGCGCTCAGTGCTTTTGGGACCATCTCCCCAGCTGCACTCCCAGAAATGCTGGGCACCTGCTTATTCTGCAGGCAGTGGCGCAGACAAAGCGGGAGTTTGGCCTTCGACCTCTTCAAGTTTTCCATGCAACATTCAAGCTCCTTATTTTCCTCTTTCTGCACAGAAATCCCAGGTTTTCACCAGCAGAGTTGCGAAGAGGTGTCGGAGCAGAACGTGGGGCAGAGCACCAAACTACAGAACAGAAACTTTGTATTGTTTACAGCTTATTTTGGTGCATTCTGAGCATATTGCATCTATTTTATTGATCATTAAATGGTAATTTTGAGGTATTAAAGTTGAGAAAGAGACAAAAACACCAACAGAGAGAAGACCAGCAATGTCACTGCCTCACACCAATTACTAGTCAGCTTCCTGTTGGAGGTAAAATTAACAGCATGTAGTCTGGGCAGATTTAGACTTAGATTTACTCCTAAGTCCCAGTCTTGAAACAATTTTGCTTAGGTGCAATGATTTGCAATCAGCCAAACACCAATCCTGAATTTCCACTGATTTCCTTTATCCCTTGAGATGACTCAGAAGAGCTCAAGAGAGAGACTGAATTTTCATGCTACAGAGAACCAGAATTACAATGTCTAGTTATACAGGCATTTCTCCCCAAACTGAAACATACGTGTATACTACCAGAATATATATATACTTTAAGAATATATGTATACCCTAAGAATCTGTCAGATGGTGTGTTCACAGAACTGCCTATGTGGACACCCACACCACCACCGGACATTTCTTTCTGTTGTGGAATCCCCCAGATTCTCGTAAGATTGAGCAATATTTGTACTTGCTCACTGCCAAGGATGCCTCAGCCTCTCTGCCCTGGCTCCACCAAGCACCGTGACACTCAGGGAAGGCTTTACCTGCTGAGCTGTTGCCATGCGTAACTGGCGATTCTCTTCCTTCAAACTTTCAAGCTGCTCTGTCTTGTCACGGTCCAAACGAGACAGATTTTCCACTTCTTTCTCATAACTCAACACTTGAGACTAGAGAGAAAGAACGGTGGGCAGAAAGTGAAAATTGAACAGCTCTGAGTGAGGAGCACAGGCACCTTTTGCTGCACAAACCAAATCTCCAGAACCCACAGCTGCTTAAATCTTTTTTTCTGCAAACATTTTTCCATTAAAACCTTTGTAGAGGTTTTTTAACTGAGAATAGTTACGCGGGGATACACTGGAGCTGATGCGTTCATCAGAACAGTGTTGACTCACAGGTTCTCTGAAGAGCTTTCTAAGTTTCAACATGACACTTCTGGTCTGGGAAGTCAGAGAACAAAGAGAATAACAGAGACTCTGTAGCCAGATGGTGAGCCCATCGTTCTGGGTCTTCCATGTCCCAGCCCTAACAACCAAGCTATTTTCAGTCTGCCTTCTCCCTTCACATACTCCCAGCTAGCAGTCTTTGTTTTCACCCAAGTATCGAAGACAATTTTAGAATATTTTTCAAAACAGAAGTGTTTTCGGCCTGGATCCTTAGCTAGCAGGAGGTGAACAGTCTGATTTTGTCCAACTTAATGAGCATGCAAAGGGGGTGTTTTTAGGGAATAAAATCCTTTTAGTTTCTCTTAGCACATCCCCCTCTATCCTCCCTTCCAGAATACAACTTTCCTGAGGTTTCCTTGAGGTCAAATCATATCAAAACCATTATCCCAAAATACTCACATAATCAAAAAAGCAACTCATACACCACATAACTGCTCAAGACCGCTCAGTTCTGTCAGAGGCAAAGCAAAGCAAGGAGGGCAGCTCTATGTTTGCTACCTGCAGCTGGTCCATGTGATCCAGGGCTGTTTTCAGTCTGGTTTCCAGGTGTTCCTTGTCAGAGGTCACACTCTGAATTTGCTCTTTCAGTCTACTCAGAACAAATCAAAACACACCATACTTTCACGGATGGAAATTTAATCCACAAAGGCAAAGCGCTTACGTGAAATCCCATTTTGAGATATGCTGTAAATACACTTACTGGTGCAGTTCTGCCACTCTGCAGTCACCCAGCTCCTTTAGATGTTTATTTTCCTTTTTCAGGGAATTCAGCTCCAGCTCTAGTTTATCTGTGTTGCTCCTCAGAGACTCTAAACTCTTCTGCAGCTCCTAAACCCACAGCAAGGTCGACAGGAGGTAAACGGGACCCAAGCAATAGCCCTGCTCTGCACTGGAACTGCAAAATCCCTCAAACGCAACACTTCCAGGCAGTCCAGCTGAAGAAGCAAAATCTCTTGTTTGCATCCTGACTACTCTTTAAGACCCTGTTTCATTTTTATTAAGCCCTGAACAAAACTGAAGGAAGAAATGATAATGATAATGTGATTTCAGGACAGCCTACAAAACTTTTTTGAACACTCCCTTCCCCACCTGTTCCTGACTCCTGTGTCTGAAGATGTCTCTTGTTCGTCATTATTGTTCTTATCACAGTAGAGGTGTTGTACGATTTGGTAAAGAATTAAACAGATAATGTGAAGAGAAACCTCTTTAATTTTCTCCTGGAAGCATACAGTGAAGCATACAATCTGACTCAGTTCCTCTTCATCTTTCAGACTAAAAGTTTCTGACTTAATATATTAACTTTTTTGTTTACCTGTGCCTTGCTGAGCTCTTCCTGCAGAGCGATGTTTTGTTTCTGGAGACTTGCACAGCTCGCTTTCAGCTCCTCATTTTCTTCACGCAAATTTTTGTTTTGTAGTTCAATCTCTTCTACTTCTCCCTGGCAAGCAACAAAGTTCTTTGGTCATTAACAGAAGCACTGAAAAGCTCTGTTCCAAATAGCACAGCACGAAGAGCAAAGATGAGCAAAAGAGAACACCGTGTACCTCCCCGAGCTTTCACTACTAGTGCAGACCAGACTGCTGCTTCACTCTGCTCAGGCTGTCCAAAACCGACCACCAACCCAGTTCTGGAACACTGAGCACATGCCACCCCTGATCTTTGGAGGTGCTCAAAGCCGCCTGTGCCCACAGCAGTCAGCAGAGGCAGAGGTCTGGGGCTTTCTGCAGCTTGTTAGATTGGGACCGTGTGCGCAGTGCAGTCATTACCAAAAGGGCTGCACACAAGACACTGCAAAATCAGAGTGCTTGGCTTCACCGCACCTCAATTATTGTCCATGTGCATGCTCTCACTCCCAGCTAATGGCAGGCTGTTTCCATGAAAATGACATTTTCATTTAAAAACATTCAAAATGCCCTGAAACACTATGTGTTAAGTCACTCCCCGTTACAAAGAGCTCACAATCTAAGTGATAAATGGCAGGCAGAGAAACAAAGGCTGCCCAAATCTGTGTGACAGATCAGTAGCAAAGCCAAGAATAGAATCCAAGTCTGCCGAGTTCCAGTCTGGCATCCGATTTACTGGATCACTCCAAGTCAGCAGTCAGCACAGGCCAAAAAAAGCAGAGGCAGGAAAAAGCAGGGGAAGAGAGGACACGTACCTGCGTGGTAACCACCAGGATATCATCCTCAGTCTCTGCCCTGAACTGGAAAGGGATACTGGCTCCACGGACCACACCATCCTGGTCGACGTAGCAGAACTGGTAGTATTCATCATCTTTCGGTAGGTAGTAAGCTTCAAACAAACACAACAGCCCCGTCACATGCAGCTTCTAACTATTCAAGTCTCTTCACAACATAGCACAGAAAGCGAGAACCTCAGAAAACTGACACATCCTAGTTCAGTACTGTTCCCCCACCGCTGGTAATCCCTTGAGCCAGTGGTAGGAACGCCAACAATATCACTCAGTCAGGATGGCAGAATTTAACAGATTCAAAATTTTGTGATTTATTACAGGATTTGAAATAAGTCTCCCAAAGCATGGTCCTACAGATCTTCTGTAATTCTGAATGTCGTGCTGTTAGTGGCAGCTGACTCGTCTGTGTGTGCGTGCCTGGGCACACGCATTCCCCGAGTGACCCCAGCTCCCCACTCACCTTTGAACTGGATCTGTTGCTGCACAGCCCTATCACTGTGGACGTCACTGGGCAGAGGAGCCCACGTGAACGTGTAATATTCCCGGGTTGTTTTCCAGCCCACCTGCAAGAGCAAAACTGTTATATGGCGTCACACAGTTCACGTTTATCCTGTGGTAATGGGACTGTATTTCCACACAGATCAGTTACTGGGAGGACTTTTGCATTGATATCCTGACTTCTAGGAGTTGTGGTCTATGCATGAAAGACTAATCAGAGTGTCTGATTAACCTTGAAGTTGTTCAGGTCGCCATAGGTCTGACACTTTGTCCCTAGGCACAATAAAGGTGTTCCATCACACAAGATTATTACAGAAAAAAATTCCCCAACCCTGTTCTACCAAAGCCCATGCTATTTGTTTCTGCCTGCTGCTGCCTTCTCGTACTTGGCACATCTGGTTTCACAGCGTTCACTTACCCGGAAGATGCCCACCCAGTCCTTCCTGCGAGGAACGATGTTCTGCGTGAGGGTGTAATAACAGGTTATGTCTATTCCGGGAACATAAAACTTCTCCACATCATTAAAGACAACCTGGGAGAAGTGGCAGTTGTCTAAGAGGACAGCAGAAGTGGGAGGCTCGTCTGAGGTCTCATCCATCGTGGAAGTCTACAAGAGGAAAGAATAAGCGGATTATCTCATCGTCAGATGCTGCCAACATGGTTGTGTCCGTGAAGGGTATGAAGAGGTATGGCTTGGAAATGACATAGCTGCGAGGTCCCAACCCCCCTGCGCACACACCAAGGTTTCTCAGCGAGGCACACGAGCTCCCTGGTGTCCCTGCTGCTGCGGCCAAGCTGCTCTTGACACCCACGGCAGCTTGCAGATCCTCTTTAGCAGACACGTGTGAGATTCTCTCATCTGACCGCTGCTTCCCGGCCACAGTGCTGCCAGCGTGGGACAGGAGCCTCCCTCCTGCCTGGGACCCCTGAACCGGACCCGCTGGCCACCCTACGGAGCTGCTACATGGGAGAGGCGGTGGTGCCTCGCAGCAGCAGGAGCGTGCGTGCCTGCTGGTGGGATCCCATGCTTGAAGACCCTGCTGGAACGCTGGCTGTGCCCACATGCAGCCTCACGTCACGTTTTTAATGTGATTTGACACTCCAGGCACATCCCCGCCGTACGTAGTCAATGGCGGGGTGCGTCAGCTCTTCCGAAATCTGGAGACTAGCACATTGCCTGAGAAGAACAGAGGTTTCGCTGCATCAGTGAAATGCTCCGACAGTAGTACTGGACAAAAATATCAGCTTACAATCTATCCTGCTAGGAGCTCCACGACTCGTGCGGTCCCAGCCCTATCACTCTCCACCTTCCCGAGCTGACAGCGGTGAGACACACGACACACCCATGCTGGTGACACGCAAACTCAACAGCCTCCTTGCTTTCTGCATTGAAATCCAACGGGATAACTTGACCTCCAAATACAGCATCTTTCATCTTCAGCTTCCCGGCTCCAAGGGAAGAGAAGTACCTTGCTAAGCTCAGCTCCCATGGAAGAGCACAAATGGAGGAGATCCTGGTTAGCCAGGTGGTCGTAGTCCTGTCTCGCAGGCCTGCGTCATGAGGCTATTATAGCCTTGATACTCGTGACTGCCATGCTGAAGCTGCAAGATGATTCTCAGTATCAAAATTACTATCTTGCATGACAGCAGGGTCAACACAGAGCGCTAAAGCTTCTACATGAGTTATCTACACAGAAGACTTTGCAGTGTGTTGTGACACTACAAATCACACAACATAAATCAGCAGTGGGTGCATCGATCAAAACAGCAGCCCGAGCGCCAGGAGCCTGGGCAGGACTGGGAAGGGAACACTCAGTCACCCTCTCTGCCACTCCGCCACGCTGGCGGCCAGGCTTCAGCCCTGGCAATCTGTCAAGGGGCAGCTGACTGCTGAGAAAACCCTGCTGCCAATCCCGGGCGATTCAATTCCAGGAATCCAAAGCAGAATCTTCTCAGCTGATCTCAGTGACAGCAGCAGCGAGCAAGGATTAACCTCAGAATGGAGGGAAAGTTCACCGTGAACAACCACCCCACTGGAGCATTTCAGGTCATCTCCAACCCAGAAGTTTCACGTGGAAATCGACTCCCTGGAACCCTGCTTTTCTTTCGGCATCACCAAGCAGGAGACCACCTGTTTTCTGGGCCAAAGAACAGCCTGAAAATCAGGCAGAAGTTCAGATGGGGATCGTGGGGCTGTGCTTGGAAAGGAAAAGGTATCCAGGGCTGGAAAGAGCAGCGATCACTGCACGGACACAGGCTGCCTTGGGAAGACGGAGGATTCCTCCTGCCGGGAGCAGAAAGCAGGGCAGACCGTAGAAATGGATGTGGCACAATCCTCCAGGACATCCAGCGCCGCAGCTTCACTTTCAGTTATCTCAGTAAAGCGTGGGAAGTGGCGTGCGATTCATCTAAGCCTCAGTCTTTATCTGGCTGATGTCAGTCTTTCCTACCCTGATGCGCCTTTATGATGTGCGGTTCCAAACACCTTTATGATTTGCAGTCACCTCTTGACAGCCACCAGACAGAAGGGGAAAAAAAGAAAATAAACCTAAGGAGCCTAAGGCCAGCAGCTTAATCATGTTACTGCATCGCTTCGGGGCAGGACGTGAGCCCTTGCTGCCACAGGGGTTAAAACCGACTTGCAAAGAAAATGAAAAGTCAGTGCCTGGATGCAGCAAACCAATGTATTCTGCTACCAAAAAAAAAAAAAAAGACGGCGGGTTTGGTGAAAATCACGGCGATATTGAAGGCAAACAACCCGCCCCGACGGCAGGGTCTGCAGGTCAGCTCCAGGAAAAGCCCCCCCAGCGCAGCAGCGGGGAGGGGACATCTTCTTACCGCTCCCGATTTTTGTCCCGGGGGCCCCGCGGGGCTGCTGCCGCCGGCTACGAGCGACCGCTGGGGCCGGGCCACGGAGGTACCGTTACCGCGGCACAAACCACGCTCCCTCCGGCGTTCGCGGCCCAGCCTCTCCCCGGGGACTTTCTGGGTTTGGTTGTTTCCCTTTTCTTTCGCTGTTGCCGCCCCGAAGGTGTAGAAAAACAGGGATTCCCCCGTCCCAAGCGAGTGAAACCGGTTTTCAGCCGCGGTTGGACACCGGGGGCCGGGTTCCCCGGGTGCCAGGGGGCGGTTCCGGTCCCCGTTAGGGTCCCCGCGCGTGGGGTCCCGGCGGAGGGCGGGCAGCACACCGGGCTGTGCCCACCCCCCCTGGGCCGGGCATCCCCGGGAAACGAAAGTGAAAGTGGGGTCGCCGCTTCGCAGCGGGGCACGCCCCCCCCCCCCCCCCCCGCACGGCCCCCGGAGGGGAGTATCAGACACCGGGAGGGGGTACACGGGACCGGGACCCCCGACCCCCTCCCCTGCCTCACTCACCGAGCAGCACCGCTGGAAACCTCCGGGGCTGGCGGCAGGCGGCGGAGAACCAGGAAAAGGCGGAGCCCCCCCCCGCCTCTCCCCGCCGTCCCCGCCCCTGGGCGGCCCCGGCCGCGCTGCTGCGCCCCTGCGGCTCGGTGCGGGAGGGCCCCCCCGCGGTAACGGCCCCGTCCGTGCAGGCGGCAGAGGGCGAGGGGGGAGACACCGAGGCTCGGAGCTCGGCGAAGCAGGAGCCCAAAGTCCCGGTAACGAGCTCCGGCGCTGGGGAGGCCGCTCCCACCGCTCCCCGCCCCCGGGGCCGCGCCGCTGGGCGGGCACCGGCGGCCTCGGGCGGGCCCGGCTCACCCCGCGGCGCTCGAGGGCGCCGGTAACGGGGCAGGGAGCCGGGCCTTGGCCCCGCAGCGTGGCCGGGCGGCGATCCCCTCCCCGGGGCTGAACCGGGCACTTTAATAAACTATGGGAAAATGTTTAAACGCTCAAAATGATGTTTTTAGGAAAGAATCGGAAGCGGGGCGGGCGCAGCAGCCGCCGGAGCACCGGAGAGGGCGGGCCCGCCGCCATCACCACCCCGCCTCGATGGTAACCTCTATGGTGCAAGGCGCCGCCCCGCGGGCCTCATGGTCCTCTGGAAGACCTCCAGGTCGCCAGCCAATCAGCAAGCAGGTAGAGAAAATAACCAACCAATGACAACCCGCGTAGCGACACCGCCTTTCCCGTACCGTTGCGCTGGCCCGGATGCTGGTGGGAGGTGCTGGCTCAACCTCAGCCAATGGGAAGAGCGGATGTTGTCCCAGGATGCCGCGCGCCGGGCGCGGCGGCAGCCAATGAGCGCGGAGGACGCGGGGGGGACACGGCAAGGTGAGCGGGGCGGGGGGAGGCCGCGCTCCTCTCACAGCCGCCGTAGCCCTGAGCGGAGCCCGCGCAGGTCGGTCCCGTTCCCGGCCCCGCCGCTCCCTCCGGGCCTCACGGTGGGACTCCGCAGGCCGTGGGGCAGCGCTGGGCCCGGAGCCCGCCCGGGCCGTGCCCTTCGCTGGGAGGCGGCGGCGGGAGCGAGAAGCGGCGGCGCCTCCGGTGTCCCCGCGCACCCCCCATCCCCCGGGGCTGGGGCGGGCGCAGTGGGCCCTTGGCGGGGGCCTTGGCCGGGTCGGGGCAGGGGAGGCCGCGCAGCGCTGAGTCTGCCCTGGGCAGGGCCCGAGCGGGGGCTAATGGGGGAGGGGGGCGGCGGGGGGACACGGAGCGGGGGTTAACGGGGAAGGGGGGCGGCGGGGTGACACGAAGCCGGGGGGAGAAGCCTCGGGTGAGGCCCGGGAGCGCGGGCGCTGGCAGAGGCGGTGTGTGTCAGCCCCGAGGGGGCTATAGCGCCGGGCTCCCACATTCCGTTTCTGTTTCCCTCTGTTTGCATTAGGTGAAGCAAAATGCAGGCTCCCGTGGCTCTCCTCAGCTCCCCAGCCCTGGTAAGCTGCTCTTCAGCGGAGGAGGATCAGAATCCTCAGTGGGGATGTGTGGTTGTGAAGCCTTTCTCTGTGGTGCTGGGTTCCAAACGCTGTCCTGGGCGCCCTCAGCTGAGGTGGGATCGTGCGGGTTTGTTTAACGAGGAGAGGAAGCAAGGTGACCTCTGGTGACCGGAGGGTGATGCCTGCCGTCTTAGATGTGCAGGGAGCTGCAGGCCCAAGGGCTTCTCCAGGGATAAGCCAACTGATTGTCGCAGGGGTACCTGATCAGCCCTTTCTTTCAAGGTATGAGTTAGGAAGAAAGTGTGTGTAGTTGTAATAATGACCGAGCTGCCGTGGCAGATACGACTCTCGTGTTGTGGTGCGTGCGCTGTGGTAGTGTTACTCACAGAGTCAATCCAGCTGGCTAAAACAGAAGTATCCTGCGTTCGCCCCTGCCTTTGCTTTTTAGTTTTGTTTCATTCTTGAGAGGTGTTAAGAATCTCTAAGTCTGTTCTTTCTAAACTCACTGCTCTTTTCTGAGGGTCAGTGCGGATGCGTCTAACTGTGGGAGCTGATTGTCTGTGTTTCATTTCAGTTCCGGTGCAGTTCCAGGGCTCTGGCCAGACCAGTTGCAGTGTCTGTTTTCAGCAGGCCTGAGGTTCAGACTGTACAGGTGAGGCTCTTGCGTGGTAAATCGGGCCAGGTATTTCTGTGCTCGCTGCCTGTGATGCTTGATGGTTCCTGCTGAGATAGGAGGAGTGAGTTTATCCATCGAGAGGATGGCTGCTATGGGGGCATAGGTTCTAGCCCAGATCGGTGATGGCTTAGTAAGCTTGGCTGATCTTGCTTTTCCTTGAGTAGAAGACAAATGGTGATTGTGTTTTATTAAACTATATTTATGTTTCAAGGTGGCATTAGCATATTTCTTCTCCTGTGTCCTGCAGCCAGCTGGTGTTTCCCATGGGCAGCTGACCCGCCGCGAGTTCCAAACCAGTGCTGTGTCCAGGGACATCGACACTGCTGCTAAGTTCATTGGTGCCGGCGCTGCCACGGTCGGGGTGGCTGGTTCAGGAGCCGGTATCGGGACGGTCTTTGGCAGCTTGATCATTGGCTATGCCAGGTAAGCAAGGTGCCAGGCTGGCTTCAATCTGTTCCCTTCGTCCACCACTAAATTTAGTAGATTAATAGGGCTTTCTCTGGAATACATGTCCAGCTCTACATGTGTAGTGTGTAGAAGGAGATACTGTGTTTAACTGAAGCAGTCCTTGGGATATAAAAAGGTTGTTTATAATCCAGTATTCTATTAAAACAAATAAGAAAGTGCCTGAATTGTTTGAATTCACCCTGTGCTGACTTGCGAGCGATGCGGCTGCTCTGTGGAGCTCTGCCTGCCGCTGGAAGGGGTGAAGCTGAAGATGTTGGCAGGAACTGTTGCTTGGTGCCGCCAGGGCAGGTGAAGCTAGCCTGCAGGGTTCAACAGGTCTACGTCACTAAAGCTAGAGCAAAATCACGGCTTGCTCATCCCAGCTGGTGGCTGCCTGCCATCACACTGGTTTGTGCTCCAAAATCCGTTGCCTGTGTGACACAATCCTGGTTTTCTGTGAGACGGGCTCTGGTTTGGGGTTTTTTTTCTCACTGTGGATCCTCCCCCCCCCCTTTCTCCCTCTGGTTTGTTCCCCCTCTCGTACGACATGCAGGAATCCATCTCTGAAGCAGCAGCTCTTCTCCTATGCCATTCTGGGCTTTGCCCTCTCCGAGGCCATGGGTCTCTTCTGTTTGATGGTGGCATTCCTTATCCTCTTCGCTATGTGACGACTTCTGGGCCTGGCTGCGGCTTCTGTCACTGTGTCCTCTGCGGTTTGAGTCCGCTTCCATCGGAGCGATCCAGACTGACAATTAAAGAAAAGATTTCTCTAAATAAGCTGTTGGCTTTATTTTTTTTTCTTTATTTCTTTATTTTTATTCTTATGTTCTGGTCCAGTGGTGGGGAAGTGCTTGGGGAAATCGATGTGTTGGTTGAAGAGAGCAACGTCCTGGGTATGGAGATACCCGCTGATGAGGAAGGGGAATACGAAATGGTAGTGGGAGGGGGGGAAAACTGCTGTGAAGTCAGCTAGATAAGAGGGGATGTCCTTGAACAGCTCACAGCTATGCAAAAATCCCAGCAAGTGTTGCCCCAGCAAAGCCAGTGCTTCTAGATGAGCTGGCGAAGCATTGCTTGTGCCACATGCTGTTGTTGAAAAGGCTGTGCTGCCTTTTTTTTCATCTGCAAGACAGGCTGTAGAAAAAGTGGTGGGTACAGGTGAGTGTGCTTGGGAGAGTGTTAATGGTGTTTGCACAACTGAGTGTGCTTGGGAGAGTGTTAATGGTGTTTGCACAACTCAAGGGCTGGTAAGCACCCAAGGGTGTGCACTGCCGTGTTGTCTGAAGCTGCTTCTTTCACAAAGAGCTGGTTTCAAGGTCACACTGTTCATGTGCCTCCTCAAAGCATCACTTTACACAAAGGACCCCATCTGAGTTACTTTTTATTTTTTTCCTCCCCAACAGTTACATACTTAAGGTGTTGTAGAGGTCGGAGCGTACTAGAGAGGAGCAATTCTAAAATCTAACCTGACTCCTGGACCTTGTGGCGAGACAGCTCTGCCTTTAGGGAAGGTAGGAAGGTGAGCGCTAGGGGAGCCTGTCTGGTTATCTGCTTTAGGTAATTGAATTAATGCAGCTGCTCTGTCTGCTTAAAGCCGCTGAAGCTGTGCCCTCCTCCCCGGGGATACAAGCGTGGAGCAGGAGCTGCTCTGTTGGTTTGTTACAGCTGCTTATGCCCTGCCAGGGGAGGGGAGGAAGAATGGAACTCTGAAAAAAAACCGGAGACTTCTTGGAGAAACATGGCTCTGAAACCCCAAAGAACTCAAGGGAGGCTCGCTGGCCAAACTAGAGGAGAAATTCTGCGGCCAGTCTGGCTCCTGGGAGCGTGCACAGAGCCCTGCTGCACTGGTGCGGTGCCTGGGGAGTAATCTCTGGGTGGCCATGGTGGGTTGGAGCTGTCACCGTGTCTGGTGCTTGGCCCTTACTGTCCCAGGAAAACAACACTGTTCCCTGCACCCAAGCTAGTTACATTTATTCCCCCTGACACATACGAAACCGCGTAAATAGCTGTTGTTGTTGTAGCCCTGGTAAAACACAAGTGACCTTGGAACTCAAACCACTCGCTTGCTGCGAGTGACCGGGTGCTGCTGGGCAGCTCTGGCAGGGGTCGGAGGGGTGAGATGGTGTGTGGCGGGCAGCCGCTCGCCCCTCGTGTGGCTACAGGCTCCACTGTGCTCCCCGATGGCTTCCCGGGGTTGGGGGGTGACGGTGTGTGTCCCGGGGGGCTTTGGCTGCTGGCTGAGGGCGCAGCCGCCCCTCGGTCCGGGCTGAGACGCTGCCCTGCCGTGCCTCCGCAGGCTGAGGCGTGCGGACAGCGAGGCCCTGCCAGGAGCCGCTTCCCAACAGAGCTTTTTCCACCCAAAAAACCCCAAACCGGTATTTCTGCTGCCTCCGGCCCGGGAGACCTCCGTCGCAGCAGGGGGCGCGCTGCTACAAGCGGTACACTCTAGCTTGAGATGCGGCGTCTCTGTTGGAAGAGGCGCTCTGGCGCGGGGGGGATACTCTATGGTGTCTGGGGGGAGTTTGCGCCGGCACTGGGAGGAGGGGGAGCGAGGGAGGCGCCGCTCTGGCCGGCGATCGGTGGTGGAGGCGAGGGGCGGGGGCCGCTCTGGCCGGCGAACTCGCTGGTGCGGAGTCCCGGAAGCGGCGTTCCCCGAGGCCGGGCGCGGAATGGCGGAGAGTCCGGCCGCCGAGGAAGCGGCCCCGGCCGCGGTGCTGGCGGCGGCGGCGGGCGGCGGCGGCTCGGCTGGCCCCGGCGGCGGCGGCGCGGGGAGCCCCGGCGTCTTCATCCCCGCCGAGCTGTGGGCGGCAGCGGGCTTCGGCGCTGCGACGCCCGGTACCGGCGTCGCCCCGGGGAGCGGCGGGGCCCCCATCGCGGCGGCGGCGGCGGGGGCAGCGCTCCTCACGCACTCCGCCTTCTGGGACCCCACGGTCAGCGGCGACTGGGACAGCGAGCGGCCCAGCCCGGCCTGCCTCCTCCGGATCAAACGGTGAGAACCGGCCCTCGGCCTCGGCCTGCCCCGCGGGGCTCCCCCGGGCCTAGCCCCAGCCCTGCCCCGGCGGCTGCTGGGGGGCGAGGGGCGGGCGCTGAGCCGAGGGCTGTAACGCGGCAGAGGCGCCCGGCTCGTCCTCGGTCCCCTCGAGGCAGTGCCGGGCCCTCCCCAGCGGGCCTGGAGACCTGGGGACAGGCCCCGGGCCCTCCCTGTGTCCCGGGGCTTTCCTGGGGACAGACCCCCGTCCCCACCGTGGCCTGGGACTCTCCGTGCTTGGGGGAGGATGAAGCCTCATGCCTCGCCTGCCCTGGAGCCGTGGACCCCGGTGCCGCCATCTGGGGTCTCTTCCTCCGTCTGCTGTTGCTGGGGCATTTGGCAGCAGAGCTGCTTGGCTCTAATCCTGCCCTCGGGATCGCTGGCTGCTCCTCGGAGCCGCTGTTAAACGGCGAGGGCAGTGGGCTTCTCGGTCCCCACCAACGATCGAGTTCAGGTGTTTTCCTCAACCTGCCCGTAGCGATCCTCCTTCCCGCCAGTGCCCACCCGTTTGGCCGCTCTGACTCGTTAAAGGGTCGTCTGGTTAAACCTGGCGTGTCGATGGCCTTTGATGTAACGAGCAATACGGTCTTGTATTGTAAGACGCGCTGGCACTGTTTCAGCAAGTTCTTCCTCTTCCTTCAGAGCGAGGATCGCTGTCTGCCAGGCTCTTGCTCATCCTTGTTCTAGAGCTGGTATAATGTCTTCCAAAGATGGCACCAGATACTTGGGCACTTTCCAGTCCAAACGCTGAAAGCGCTGACTTCATAACGGTGGGCAGGAAGGCGAGGCTCTCCTGGTGCTCTCGCACTTCTTCTCGCCCTGAAACCTCTCTGAACTCCAGTGGCTTCCCAAGTGGGAGCTGGTCCTGGAGCAGCTCGGATTATGGAAGGGAGGTTTTTTGGCAATAAAAGGTCATGGGTGCCTTTCGGTTTATCTATAAACTGCACAGAGTTGTAGGCGACGTGTTTCTTTTCAGTTCATTTAGTCTGCATTCCTGAAGAAACAGGGCTGCTGTGATCAAGTTGTGTGTGTGTGTGCGCGTTCTGACTGCTCTTGAACCCGCTGTCTGATTAAACCCACATTTCCCAGAGCAGTAAGGTGCTCAAGGCCAGCTGAGTCATGGTGTGTTTGGGGAAAACAAATGACTGGGTAGACGGAAGTGATCCTGTAAACAGCGTGAGCGTGGAAAAGGAAAACACAGGGTGGGAAAGTCATCCTTTAAGCAACAACATTCCCCCGAGAGAACTTTTAAACGACTGCCTTAGGGGAAGCTTGTGGTTGAAGTTTTATGCACTGGAGCCAATCCATGGTAAAATACGAGGCAGCGGGGAGTCAAGGTGCGCTTGGTCTGATGCCTCGCGTATTGGTTCCTTGGGTGCTGCTTGTGCTCTTGAAACGCCTTGGCTATTTTTGGGGATAGGTTGAAAGAGTTCAGCCAGAAAACAGTCAGAGGCAAAAGAAAAAAGGTCTAGCTCTTCACGAGTTGCAGGTTTCCATCTTAAAAAGTCTGTCCCTTTGCATCAGTGCACAGATTTGTCACCTAGAACATTCTGTGCTTCAGGGGCTGATGAACGCCAAGGGATATCTTGACTAATTCCTGTTTCCTTTGTTCAGGGATATCATGTCCATTTACAAGGAACCACCCCCGGGAATGTTTGTTGTGCCTGATCCCCATGACATGACCAAGGTAAGAGAAGATTTGGAGTTGGTTCAGCTTTCTGCTTCTCTGTATGTTGCTGTTGGTGGCTGCTTGAAGGGTTTGCCCAAACGGAGTATTCCCTGAATGTTTTGAGAGCAGTCAGGGTGAGTCTTGCAAGAGCGTAACGAGGCGCCAGTTTTCTTGGTGACGTTGAGATGGGCTGCATTGAAAATGGGGGGAGGCTCTCAAGGAAACTGGCTCTGTGGCAAGATGCCGTTACAGGGAGCTGAGGAGCTTCCACAGCTAAAGCCAGCCCTGCTTTAGTGGCCCTGTGAACCAGTGGGGTTCTGATCCAGCCCGCTTCATCCTACCAATGCTTGGAAACAGTCGATGGAGCAGCTCGGAGAAGAGAGCGCTCCATGGAAAGCTGTTGGCCGCGGGGGGCTTCTCAGAGAGGCTGGAAATGAGAAACGTCTGTCAGCCCCAAGCAGTGCTGGAGTGTCTGTAACCTGCCTGTGGAACCTGGAGATGTTTAATGGTGGTGAGCTGGTAGAGAGATGTGTCCCTGCACCTGGGCCCTGTCCCGCTGCCGAGCTGCCCACTGGGGTCTCGCAGGTACCAGGGTCGTGTGCAGGCCTGACCCACGCAGCCGCTGTCACCGCATCGTCTCCGGCAGACCTGCTCCCTAGGGACACGGGCATGGCCATGGCCTCTCCTGCCCCGGTTCTTCCCCTCCTGGCTTTTGGGGTTTTCCAGGACTGGGAATTTCCGATTATGTCAGAGAGAATGCAGCGAGCTGGGAGGCAGAGGTGGTTCTTGACCCAGTGTGTTTCTTGGCTGGTGCTGCCCTTTCTCCAGCCAGTGTCACCTGGTCTGGCCATGCTGGTTTCTGAGAGCTGTGTGTGCTTGCGTGTGGGGTTGCCTTGGGGTTGTCTCTGCTGCACACTTCTCCCACCCCCCTGACAAGCGTGGCGTCCCCCAGATTCCCCCAAATTCCCCTCATGTAAGCGCCTGCCTGGCTTAGGGCCCCTGGGTTTTTGGAGGCAGCGCGGAGGGAGTGTCTCTGCGCAGCCAGCTCCCACCCGGAGCACTTCGCTGCGGCTCTGGCTTCCCTCCGCCTTGCAACTGGAAGTGCCAAAATGCCCTGCAAGGGAAATGCGGGTTTGTGGAGCACCAGCCTTGGGGCTTTTAACTGAAATCCTGGGGAGGTAAGAGGATCATTAAAGGAGACTGCTTGGATCACCTGGGGAGTAAGCTTCCTTAATAGCCCAAAGGGAGTAGATTTCCTGGTATACAATTGGGATCTTTGAGGGTAATTAGCATGGAGAGAATAGGGTCTTAATTTCAGATCCTGGCAGAGGAAATTGAGTGATTGGTTTTAATAAGACCAAATCAGCACGAGACCATAAAATTGAGGAATGCTCTAGTTTTGGCAGAAATTCTGAATTTTTTTATTTCTAAAATTAGATTTTTATTTTTTTTTTGTATTTGAAATCTTTTATTTTTTTATTCAGCAGAGCTTACCAGCTGAACTGTGATTCAGTCTGGGCTGGACTGTGTAGGGATGTATGGGAGGCAGCTGTTGTGGACTCTGGCCAGCCTTCGCGTTGGAAACCTGCTTTGCACATTGAGTGTGGCAGAGGGGAGAGAAGCGCGCAGCAGCGGCTCTGGCTGACGAGGGAAGGAGGGAGGGTTACGTATGGCCTGCACATGGCGTCTGCTTGTGGAAGACGCTGCCTCCGTGCTGCTGCCTGGGTGGAGGTTTCTTGCCTTCGGTTGGCTTTGTTGAGGGTTTGACGGTGCTGCACAATTTTGAAGTGGTGCGCAAGACGGGCTTTTGTTTTCCAGATTCATGCATTGATCACAGGCCCATTTGACACGCCTTATGAAGGGGGTTTCTTCTTGTTCCTGTTTCGCTGTCCTCCAGATTATCCCATCCACCCACCAAGGGTCAAACTGATGACAACGGGAAATAACACAGTGAGGTTTAACCCCAACTTCTACCGCAACGGGAAAGTCTGCCTGAGTATTCTAGGGTAAGAGGAGACTTTGGCTGTTTTGATGGGAAATCAGGAGGTGGCTGCAGGCTGTATTCTGCCTCACGCACCCTTCTGGGCACGTTGTGCCCTGGTCTTGCCCTGGACATGTGCTTGGATGCACCTTTATGCTTCTGTGAAGTCGCGTACAGAATCAGAGTCGTAAAGCAGCACAAACTCCTCTGCTGAAATAGGAGTCTGACTTGTCTTTAAAAGCACCTGAGAACGGAACAGGGGAAGCATGAAGTTCAGTTGGACGCTGCCGCTTTTGCCCTGCTTCCCCTTGCTCAGTCTCGGCCCGAGCGCTGCGTTTCTTCCGCTTTTGCGCTTTGCAGCCTGATCCTTAATCTTGTTTGAATGTAGGTTTTTGTGGTTTTAATTTCCTCTCTCTGTGTGGGTTTAAAAATAAATAAATAAAATTAAAAGCCACTAAGAACTTCCTTGAGAGCCATTTGACTGCTCTGGGCTTCCACCTACACATAGTATGTGGGGCTGAGCGGTGGGTGTAATGATTTACAAGCGCAGCTCCCATGCTGCCTGTTCAAACAGGCTCCACTGCTGCAAATGCTTCTTACTCACCTGCTTGATTTTTAAACCTGTGAAAGTCCTGGTTGATTGAATGGCTCTTAGGGCTCTGCCAGAGGAACCCTGGCCGGGGTGTGATATTCCCAACCCCAGCTGTGACCATTTCAACTGCCAGTAAAGAAAGGCTTTTGCTGAGACTCTGGACTGATGCAGCTGGGGTGTTAGTACCTGGTTGCTTCTGCTGCAGAGAGGTGGTAACGGCAGCCAGATGAGGAAGGAGCAGTGATGGCTTGGATTGCCGTAGGGATTTGATCAGCCAGCAAGGGTCTGAGTGCTGGTGGGGTCAGAAGACTGCCCTTGCTGGGATGTTTCAGCAGTGCTGTGCATGTGCCACTTACACCAGCTCTGGTCCGAGTAGCTGATACCCATCAGCAGATAGATACTGGCCTCAGGGCTGGGTGAGAGACGGACTGTGCTTTGAAACACCTTCCTCAGCACAGGAGCCTTCCTGATCCAGTGAGCTGGGTGCCGACGCCTGCAAAGCACTGAGATGCATAGGGCACGTCCGTATCTCCAGGGTCTGAATGCCCAGCAGCTCCCACGCAAGCTGCCTTGTTGCTCATGCAATTGTAGCCTGGCAGGGAAGCTAAATTATTGAAGAGTGAACAAAGAGCCTCGGCCTTAGCAGGAGTGGGAAGTGCAGAGGGAGCTGCGAATCAAAGCATTTAGGAGGAGCATATGTGGGTCAGCACATCCGTGTTCGGCTCATGGGGAGACAGGTCTGTATCTGGAACTAGGATATTAAGGGCAAGCAGCGGAACAGCTTTTTCAGCTTATGCTGTTCTGTGCAAAGGCTTTTGCTACCCTGTGTGTATGAAATGGGCACCTTATTCCTGTAGCAGAGCATCCGTTAGTGCTTTAGATGGCAGTCCTTGTGCTGAGTGTCTGCATTACACACTGCACAAGTGATGGTCTTGTTTGAGTCTTGAAAATCAGGTTTCAATTCTTAGGAATTGTTGGTTTTGACTTATGGTAGCGTTGGTAGCTTGTGTTGCTCCAGGCTGCCATGCGAGATGATAGCCGTAGCTTTAAAGTGCCCTTTGAAGTGCTTGGAAATGTTACTTTTCCTCCGCTCATGTGTGATGCCCTGTGTGTGTTAGCAGTGGCGTGAAGTTTACCAGCCTGTCTTGTCTTGCTTAAGCTAAAGTATTCATTTGGTTGAGAGAATAAACTGCTTTGACCTTGAAAACTTTCTCAGTGTCCAGTGCTTCCTATATCTGTAGCAGCTGTTTCTTTCCCTGACGCGTTTCTATAAGGTGTAGGTGTGGTTTCCCAAGCTTTCTGATCTTTGGTAGTTGGAGGGATGGTGCTCACTGGGCCAGTCCTGTATTGTTAATTGATGCTTTTCTGTTTTAATGCCTCAGCACTTGGACCGGGCCTGCGTGGAGCCCAGCACAGAGTATCTCTTCAGTCCTCATCTCCATCCAGTCTCTGATGACTGAGAACCCCTATCACAATGAACCCGGCTTTGAGCAGGTGAGAGTTTGAGGCAGATCATCTCTGGTTCTGCAGCTATTTTGTCTTTTCCCTCCACACCTTGCTCCTGGTGGCAAATCCTCTTCTGGAAATGGGGACAAAAGTAGGTTATGGTGCTTGGCTCTTTTCCAGCTTGCTCTGCCTCTAGTCTAGTCAGAGCTTGTGGGGGAGTTGCAAGCCAGCTCTGAAACGGAGGCTGCTTAGCTCACGTACATGTAAGGTAACAGAAGAACAAGAGGCATTCGAGAAGTTGCCAGGGAGATGGGATGGCTCTTCATTTCTCCGCTCCTGAAGTGGCTTCCTTGGGACATATTGTCATGCAGGAACTGAACTGCTTGGGTTTTCACGGTCTCCAGCGTCTCGGAGCGAGGCAGGTTTCTGTGCTCACTTTATCAGTTGACCTGTCTCCAAAGCTGTGTGAGTCCGAGGCTCTGGAGACATGTAAAATCTTGCCAGCTTTTCATTTGCAGTATAAATTAGCTCGGCATACACAGAACAGACGTGGCTGTAGTGGCTTCGTGCACCAGTGAAATTCATCGGGCCCAGGAGGGAGAGACAAGAGCCATTGCAGTGGTGTGGACTCACTGGCCCACATTCTATTTCCAGGAGAGGCACCCTGGGGACAGCAAGAACTATAACGAGTGCATTCGGCATGAGACCATCCGGGTAGCAGTGTGCGACATGCTGGAAGGAAAGTGTCCCTGTCCTGAGCCATTACGGTATGGAAAGGAGGCACAGAGGGAGCATAAGAATGTGGGTGTGGGGAAGCAGAATAAATTTCTCTGGCTGCCCTTCCTGAAATCCTGAGAGTTGCTCCAGGGGAGAGCAAGTCTTTAACTCCCTGGTCCAGCGAAGAGCCGATTTGCTTGCCCTGATGTGGATGGCTGCATCTGGCTGGTGCCCAGGAGCTGTGCATCGACAAAGGCTGCGTTAATGTGCACAATGGCTGCATCTTCTGACTTGGGTTTGAATATAAACGTGCCTTGTTTTATGGGGGGGGAGGAGATCTGGGCGGGAGGGGAGCACAGCTGTTGTGGAAGCACGTGCAGAATCTCTTCAGCTGCAGTGATGCTGCAGTTGGTTTTGCTCGCTGGCCCACCTCACTGTACCCTGTTAGGTGTTTGGGGCACCCTGTACGGGTGTCCACGCTGATGACACAAACTGGATTTCAGTGGGATGGGGTGACCCTGGATGATGTGGCTGTTGTAACACACTCGTGTTGACTGTTTGCTCTCTTGTTGCATTCAGGGGCGTAATGGAGAAATCCTTCATGGAATACTACGACTTCTATGAAGGGGTGTGTAAAGAGAGACTGTATCTCCAAGGACAGACAATGCAGGTGGGTGGCAGACAATTTTCTTGTTGATAACACACTGCCTTAGATAAGGGGGTGTGGTCAGTGACAAACTGAACAACGTGCAGCACCTAGAGGTACATGGCGTGGATCTGGATCTTTCCTATGAAATGTATATTCCAACTTTGAATCAGCCGTGAAACTGAGACCTGAGACGTTCCTGTGGATAAAACACTACCTTCCCCAAGAGTATGCACACAGTGTTTTCAAGGCTTTTAGACTTCTCCAGAGTGCTGGACCTGAGCCACTCTCCAGGTAAGCAGGTACTTCGTTCAGCAGTGGAACTGGTACGGTTTGCTTTCGTGTGGCTTTGTTGTTAAGTAGGGAGGGCACATGCAGGTTATCCAGTGCTGATGGCAACTGAACTCCACTGCAGTATTTTCCTGTTGGGTGACTGGTAGACTTCCTCTTTTTCTGAGGTTGCTTTGCTTGTACAGCAGATAGGAATTTTTCTCTGACACTCCTGGTTGGGTCAGATGAGTTTGAAAGTGGCTGACTGAGTCAAAAGTTAGTGGGGGAGGAAGGTGGGGAAGACTGACAATACGGCAGACACATCTAGACAGGTTGAGTATAGGAGCTTGTTTCTGCAGGAAAGTAGACTTTAAAGAATAGATTATCAAGCTGTTTGCGTGTGAACAGATGTGTCTTCCTCCCTCATCAGCCACCTCTTGTCTGACTCATTGAGAAATTCCACTGCTAAGAAAAGATGGAGGTGGTTGATTTCATGATCTTGTGTCTCAGCCTTTTTTTCCTGTCAGTGCTATCACTGACTCTGTAGTTTGTAAATTGAAAGCACTCCCAAAGCAGGAGAGTTCATGTTTGGAGTGACAAATTCCCCCAAGGAAGGTCTGTGCCTGACAACAGCTGCAGAGAGTGCTGAACTGAAGGCTGTGTAGAGAAATTTGGTGACATTCGAGGACTGCTGGGTGTGGCCCACCGTTGCTGCTTCTTCGAGGAGCCGGGGCTCAGTTGCTTTCTCCAGGGTTTATGAAGATCACTCTGTTGTGTTCGGTTCCCAGAGGCAGTGACTGCTGTGGCCTTTTTTCTACTCAGTTGTAAACAGGAGTGCAGGAAGCATGAACACAACGTGTTGCAGAGGTGGCATTGTTGTCTTCATTACCCTGTATTTAAAACGAAGTCACTCCAGGCTTGGTATCAGTTGAGTGCTTGCTAGATGTGCTGTCCTGTTAACTCTGGGGCCACATGTTGGCATGTACGAAGATTCCCATCAGATCGGGCAACGTAAACACCACCACCACCTTATATAGCCCTGGCAACGTGTCTTTGACCTGGGACGGGGACAAAAGCAGCAAATGTTGAATAACCTCCAAAGATTTTCTGCCTCTGACTTGGCTACAACTCAGCTGGGGGCCTTGATTTAAAATGAGAATAGTGATGCTTTCATTTGGAAATGGTCTGTAGCGCTAATGGAGAGTGTGGTCGAGTCTTTGGCCTCTGGGTTTTAGGGGCTTTCATTTCTGCTCTTTTCCCTGCTTCCTTGAAGCGGGCCTGAGACCAAACCTTTGAAATAGTTTGCTTCCTCAGAGCTGTTCGTAGAAATCCAGCTCATGTCTGCCTGGCCTTTCATCTGTTTTTGAAGTTTGCTTGGGTTTGTAAGGTTTCCCAAAAGAGACTCCAAACAGAAATTAGCTTCAGTCTTCAACCTCTGCCACAACAGTGGAAAGTTGAGGGGCCTCTCCGTCATAAGATGGGATTTAACCCTTAAGTCTTTGACCGTTTGTTGCCCGATTACTACGCAGCTTTTTTCTTTCTGCCTCTTGCCAGAAGGATAATGGTCTTTGTTAATAGGCTTATCTATGGTTTTCTTCCAGGATCCTTTTGGTGAAAAACGAGGCCACTTTGACTATCAGTCCCTATTAGTGCGTTTGCAAGGAATTCGGCAGAAGGTGCAAGAGAAACACCAGCAGGAGAATACAGAAATAGACTCTGAGAGCAGCTCCTCCGAGACAGAGACAGACACTCAAGGTTGCTCTAAAGCTTAGAGCTGCGTTAACAGTGGAGAGGCCAAGCCATGGGGATGTTCTGTCTTCACACTCGAGAGTACCCCTGACAGACTCGACAACCAAACCAATGCCAGAGCGGAGAAAACTGCGGGATAACTGCCGTCTCCTTTTACTGCTCTGGTGGATGACGCTGAACGAGAAGACTTCATGCTAGACAAAGCCAAGCTTGTGACAGGCTACTCTTAAAAGGTACTTACTATGCTAGAAAGCCAGAGCATGTGGCATCAGGTTATTTTTTGGAAACACCTACACTGGTTGTTTTTTCTTTTTCTTTTTTTTTTTTTTTTTCCTTCTCCATTTGATTAAAGAATGAGATCTAGACTGCGAATCCTCTTTACAGCTTTTCTGTTCCTAGACAGTGAGCCCTTCCCTGGGGCCGTGCTGAACGTGAAGCTGTAGCTGGGGGAGTGCTTTGAGGCCAGGGTATGGCAGGGCCCATGCACCGTGTGCCCAGGCGAAACCTTGCTGTGCGGGTTGGGAGAGATGGAGCCTCTCTGCTCTGGGGAGCCCATCTACCTGATGTCTTTCTTCTAGACACTGTTCTAGACAGACCAAAGATGAAGAGCAGTGGTGGAATCTGGGCTCCTTTCTGAAAGCTTTACTCAAGCCCTGGGTGACTTTGTCCACTGAGACTTCAGGCGCAAAGGGGCGGATGAGAAGTGGAAACTGCAAGAATCCATAAACCGAGTGCAGGTGTGCTCATCATGGCGTTTTGGGGAAGGGAGCGTGAGAAAATCATTGGTCAGAGACGAGGGAGCACTTAAAAATTAAGTCTAGTTTGTGTATTTTTTTTTTAACAAGCTGATTTGAATTTAGGATTCTAGGAAGACTTTATTCTGGCTGCTCTGAACGGAGCTGTTCTGTTTCCTTAACTGAAGTACTGTTTGCTTTCCACCTCTCTAGTCAGTGTAATATTTTATTTTCCTCCCTTCTTCCTCCTGCCGCCTCACTCCCCGTTGCTACCTTGACCCATCAGAGTGAAATGCTAGAAAAAGGGGCAATTCTAGCGAAGGAAGCCACTGTTTCAGGGTGGAGTTCTTCAGAGGTGTACGCCTTGTTACTGACAAATTCCTTTGCCAAACTTGGCGGAGCGCAAACTAGCTGAGTGTCGTAAAGTTTAACACTTCAGTGCTTTGGACGTTTTACACAGCAGCTTTTTCCTGTGAGTGAAGGCTCGTGGAGAGGGGTCTGCTGGCTGCGAGTGCCGTTACACTGAAGATGTATTCAGTGTAACTTGGGTGGAGGTGAAATACCCAGTTTCTCTAGGTAAATGAGCCTGGTGATGATTGATTGGTTTTGTTGAGAGAGTTTAATCTACTTTTTTTATTATTATTATTTTGACGGAGGCTTTGATAGAAAGCTAAGCACAAAGTTGCACATTGTCCTGGACCCTCTCCCAGTTTTGTTAAACACCTTCCCACCAGCTCAGCCCCGTTTCAGGCTCCTGGGGGTGGTGGGAGAACTTCCAATGCAGTCATCTTTGTTCTAAAAAAAAAGCAGAGAAAGAGGGGCCAAAAGACCCCTGCCGTGCGCTGTACAGAAAGGCAATGCCCCATGCGTCACTGAATTATTTTCAGTCTCTGTGATTTCTATCAACTCTTGCAGAACTCAGAAGCCTGCACGCTGCTGCTTAAGCAGCTCTGAAGAGCTGAAAGGTGGAAACATTTCTGAATTGTTAAGGTGCCATTGAACAACTTGGGAACCTTTTTTCCCTTTAGCAAGCAAACTGCCCTGGGTCTGTCGTTGGCTTGATTTAGACTTAAACCCCATCTTCCCTCGAGGGAAAGCTGAACTTGCCTAGGACTCACTCAACACGCACACCAGATGAGAGCAAATAAAGCGGTGTTCACCTGGAAATGAGGTCTCGGGGAGGCAGCGGGGTCTCCTGAGGAGTCATGAGCTGTGTGCTGCTTTACCGCCTCTTTAATCCCATTGTAAATGTCGCGTTGTTTTTCACCATTCAGTAGCATTGTGGGTAGAGCTGTGACTCTGCTGCCTTCCCAAGGCAGAGCTGGTTCTGAAATCTGTTTGTGATGCATGTGGCGTTACCATCCACCGATACAACGAAACAAGAAAATGCCTTATTGTGGACACTATTCACATAACTAGCATGTGGCTGTAAAAGAGAAGTATTAGTTTTATAGCTCTAATGTTGTCTGTCCTACCATTTCTGAATGTTTCCATTTCAAAGTGACAATCCTCAAATGACTGCTCTAGGCAGAGATGTTTTAGCAACAGATTTTTAGACCTAATTGAGTTGAAAATATATGCACAAGAGTCACTCTAAGATACCTTGTTTATATACTATTGTACATAAGATTTTTTTTTTTTTTGTGCAATAAAGTTTGTTTTGGCAGAATCTAGACTGTGGTACTCCTTAGTGGAACAACGACTCATTCACAGAGCAGGGAGGACTCCAGAGCAGTTTCTCACTGCCACTGCTGGCTCCAAGATTCTTTAGCCGGAGTCACATTTGCGTCCTCCGAGACTGCAGTTGCAAGAGCAGCTTAGATAGTTTTCCTCTTGCTGTGACAAGGTAATTACTTGTCTGTAATGGTAAGTGGCATTTCCACCCACACAGAGGAGAAAATTCAGAGGTAAGCAAGTATGAATTAGTCCTATTAAACTTCAAGCTAGACACTTTTTACAAAACTTTTATTTCAAGTCCACTGTCCCTGTGTTTCAGGTGATATGCAGATAACGTCACAAGAAGAGCTGTACACAGGCACAGAACATATCGCCGTCAAGGTATTGCCTCCTTGGCTTCCTCTGGCGTGATTTCCTGAGAGTACAGCTCTGTAAAGAGAGCAGGCAGCCAGTACTGAGGTTCTCCTGCTGCCTGCGTATCCAGCCAGGCCATTCCTTCCTTCAGCAAGTGTTCCTGTACAAACAGAGCGGAAACTGGGAGTGAAACTTCACTAAATGGCTGAGAAGCCATTCACAGTAGAGGCCTGACCCCGTGTTTATTGTGGCATAAGGGAGGGTATAGAACTTGGGCTACAACAATTTTTACTCAACTTGACCACGAGAAACACAGTTTAGACATTCAGCCATGCACGTTTATGTAGGACCTGAGCTGACAAGATTCAAGTTTTAATGGAGATTATAGTGAAGCCACAGCAATAGCTGCAGCTTCTGAGATTCTGTTGTCCTCGGTCTGAGTTTACGCAGTGTGTGCTCTGCCTTTGGTCCATCCTAGCTTAGGATCCCCAGTGCGTGCTGTGATAACGCATCCCCAGCGCAGCGCCGGCTGCAGGGTTGCCAGAGCAGTCACCCTACACTGTCACTGAACCCCACGGTGCACACGAGACCTTCATACGTACCAGCACTTGCTTTGCACGTTCCGTCTCCCACTTCAGACTGGACCTGATCTCACTGACTGTAACATAGCCCTTTTTCTGAAATGAGAGGAAAGATGCTGTGTGCTTATAGTCAAGACTTAAGTCCACAGTTTAGAAGAGCATGGGAAGTTTTGCCTGCAGGCCTGATCTAATCACAGCTCCCTGACATGGAAGCAATAAGGTTCTTAAAAGGTGGTTCTATTCTGAAAGTCTCCTGGCTCAGTACCTCTGCCAGCTGCAAGACGACAGTGTGGTCCATGTTCAGTTCAGCTGGTACTGACTGGATCAGATAGGTTCCACTGACAGGGATAATCCCAAAGCCGCTCCCCAAGACCTTCAGTTTCTTGATTGCACGAAGGAGATCATCCCTGAGAAGCAGAGGTCAAGGCACGGCTTTAATGCAAGAGCCCCTCTCAAACTGCACACTACGTCCTTTAGATGAGGAAGACTTGACATGCAGAAGCTATGAGCAATAACAGCTCCTTGGGGCTTGCTGCTCTTCCAGGTAATTAACAGCTGAAAAAAATTTTATGAAGCAATTTAGAAGTAGTTTGCATATCTGTGCCCCCCTTCAGAAGTGCAGACTTGCATTAGCAGCATCAGAGCTGCAAGTGCTAAACTCTAAGATTCAGCCCCAATTAGTGATCCTAGCGAGTTGTCCCCTATGACACGTACCGGTCCCTTCCTTACAGCTCAGGCCACAGCAGCTTCAGCAGGCTGTGGCAGTGAGAGCGCTGGATTTGCAGGGGACTAATTGTCTCCAGCTCAAGTCACAGTCCTTTACGCCTTAGGGCTCCCAGAGAAAGCAAGCTGCTGCTTTCTGAAGGTTAAGTCATTAATTGTGGATCACATGCAAGTGGCTCCGCTTCCGGAAGTCAGATTTGGAGTCCAATTAACAGCAGCACCTTCAAGCACTGCTGAGATCAGTCACCCCCTCTTCTCCCTCGACTCCCCTTTCCTGTCGTATGCAGACACTCACTGGCTGACATCCTGAGCAAACTTCCCCCTTCCCTTCAGCACCTGCTGATGAAGTTCTTCCAGCGTTATCAGACCTAGGAGTCAACGAAAGGGGACAGGAAAGCGTTACTGCACAGCAACAAAATTGCTCCAGCAAGAGCAGTCGAGGGTCCTTTGCGCCTCTGCCGTGGGCTCGCCCCTGCCTTGCATTCTACAAGCGGCTGTTCGCTGCTCCCCGCACCGAGCCCTGGGTGAGACACGCATCGAGTCACTTCCCTTCCCAGCACTAACGCGCAGCAGTCAGCTGTTGCCTTCTCCCACAAACGTATCGGACTCGGGTTTCAGCTGGCTTTGCTGTAGCCCGCTCCTGGTCTCAGATTGCCCTTTTGGAGTGAAGAATGTCTGTCTGTTCCTTAGGCACTTATCACTGGTATTCCAGCTCTTCGGGATATTGCTGTGATCCTTCAGAGACAAAGCTTACTGCCAGGCTCAAAGCAGTACCTTAGCAGTTTCGTACTCCTTCAAGACTGTCAGTGAGCCCTGCTCCTTCCCCGTGATACTGCGAGTTACACGCCTGTCACCTGAACAGGGCAGAGTTGGTTGATTCCTGTAGGAATCAATAAAGCTGGGTGACTACCTGGTGTAGCTGTAACCTGCTGCAGAAACAAAACAAGGCTTTTTTGGGACAAGGAAGACAAAACTGCCATCTCGGTAATTTACGAAATCTGGTAAAGAACACTGCACTGAGCGATGCGACTCGTTTTCCACAAGGAAAAGGTGTCCTCTCACTCGCTGCATCTCCTAGAAACCAGGCACAGTGGGATCCTCACCTCCGTTCCTGTGTTTCAGAGCCAGGCAAACTTCGATGATCTGCACGCCCAGTTCATAGTAGAAGTCTCCGACTCCCAGCATCTCTGACCAGAATCCTTTACCGGCTGTGAAGTGAGACAGGGGAAAGCAGTTGGACCACTGGGAAAAATACCCTTCCTTCCTTAACAGTTACTGGTGCGAAGCAGAACGCTCGCAAACCTCGCCGTGAGGACTTTCAGACCTGTCAATGAAGAGTCACCATTTTGGTTATCTCTACCTATTTTCCCCCACCCTTTTAAGTAAACAGCACCCAAAAGTGCCACCGATTCACAAACCCCAAGCAGCAAACCAGCAACAGCTTTCCTCGAGGCAGCTTCAGCTTCGCTGCGAGCTGTTCACCGCATGAGAACAGCGGGAGGAATCCTTGGTCATTAGCCCCAGTGCCTGTTCCTCACATGCCAAAGGATCCACTCCAATTGTGGCACACATGTCCTGGAACTGGACCCGGAACTCAGGGTTTTTACGGATCTCTTGCTTGTGTTTGCTGGCAAACTCTTCTAAGTTGGTCTTAAACATGTCCAGCTGCTTAGACATCTGAAAGAGAATTGCAGAGAAGTGTTTCTGTCTTAACGCTTATTTAATGCGTTTTTTGCAGAAACACGGCCCCCAACAGGCACTAAGCGAGCAGAGTCCTCGGGAAACCCTCAGGTCCCTGACGTGCTGCCTACCCAGTGCTGGTGGCCCCACTGGCCTTAAAGGAAGGAAACAAGATAAAATTGCTCGATGGGATCAGAATTCTCCACAGGGATATTTTTAACACTGAATGCAAAGCAGCATCCGTGGAGATAAGGCAAGGCAAAGGGCTGTTCTGAACCAAGAGAGGGGCTCAGAAGGGGGGGTAGCAGTTTCTCTGCTATGGACACGGGGCAGAAACAGCTCTACAGAAACAAGACGTTGCCGAGATGCTGAGCAGGGAGGCAGAGTGAGACCTGCAGCAAACACCACAGCTCTCTGACGGCAAGGCAGCCTAACGGGTGCCACCGCTCCCCGCACTGCTCCCGGGTAACACTCCAGCTACTGAAGCAGAAGAGGAAATGAAGCCCCGGTTTGTGGCTGGGCTCACAGCCACAGTTATTCCTGCTGCCAGGGCGGGGGGTGGACATCCCACCTGGGCCAGCTGGTCTTCGGCCAAGACCGTCCCTCGCTCCTTGTACTTCGCCTGTGGGAGGAAAACGGGAAGATGGAGACGATGCTGAGGGACAGGTGAACCAGCAACCAGGACTGGATGAGAGGGACACGCCGTAAAGGTGGAGGAACCAGGAGGACCGGCGGACTGGTGCCCTGGACAAGCTCGGGGCACCCCGGGCTCGGAGCAGGGCTGGCCCCACACCGAGTGCTCCCCCCCCCACCCCGGCACGGTACCGATTGAGCTTGGCAGCTCCCCACCCGAGACCGGTGGGGTCCGGCACTCCTCCGCGGCCTGGCAATCTCCCCTGGGGCCATTGGGACCTGCTCCTCCCCTCCCGAGCCCGGGGCCACGGAGGCCTGGTTCCCCCCCCGCCCCCGGGGCCACTGGGGCTTGGTCCCCCCCCTCCCCGGGTCCCGACGCCCCCCGCACTGGGTCCAGCATCTTCCCACGGGCCGGCCCCGCCGCCCACGGGCCTGGCACCCCCCGTCCCGGGCCCGGAGCCCCCCCGCCGTCTCCCCCGAGATCCCGCTGCCCCCCACCTCGGCGAGTTTCTTCTTGGCGATGGCGCCCGCGCCCACCCCCCGCCGGTGCATCCCGGCGCCGCCGCCCGTCGCGGGGAGATGACGTCAGGCGGGGCGCGACGGGCGGTGCTGACGCACGGTGTGGGGGGGGGAGGTGGGGCCGCCTGTGCCGGGCGCCCACGGTTCCACGCCCACCCCCCCCCCCCCCCAGGTCACCCCCTGAGGGGCTGGGGGGGGCACTGAGGGCCTGGGGTCCCGCGGGGGGTTCCTGTGCGGCGGGGGGTTGGTGTGTGTTACCCCGCTGGAGGGGAGGGAGAGGCCCTGTCTGGGGGGGGCTGAGTCCCCTGTGGGGGGGGGTGCCCCTCCCTGGGTGGGGTTGACCCCCACTGGCGGGGGCTTCGCTCTCCCCCGGGGTGGGGGGAGCCCCACGGGTGGGGGGAAGTCCCTGTTCGTGGGGTCCCCTCCATGGGGTGCGGGGGTGCCCCGGTCGGGAGGGGGACCGGTGGGGGTCCTGTCCTCAGGGGTCCCTCGGGCGGGCCGGCTGGGCCAGTGCTGGTTCTGCTGCAGCCCGAGCTGCTCCCCACCACCCGTCGCCCATCCCAGTGCCCGTTTTTCAGCCGTCGCCCGGCAGCAGGCCCGAAACCCCCCAAAATCTGCGTTTAGGCTTGTGCCGTGTCGCAGCCGGCTCAGCCAAAGGCCGATTCCCTGCCCCTCATGAGCTGCCCTGGGACCTCCTGACCCTCCTTTGGAAGGACACTTGGGTACTTGTAGCAATTTAGTGATATTTTATAGCCCATCCCCAAATCCAGTCATATCTGAACCTTACTTCAGCTTCAAACTAAGCTCTTTATTGCTTGCGTTAGCAAAATAGACGATGTGCACAGAACAGAGTGAAAAGCAGACGTCTTCCTCCTTCTCATGTGTCTGGATGGGAAGAACAGGGAGCTCCTCGGGAAGGTCCTGGAGTTACACAGCCCTAACAAGGCAAAAGCTGGTGAGAAAACATCAATTCCTGCATTACTGTATCACTTAACCCATTTTCACTTAGTTCCTATAGGAGACGAGGCACAAGTTACTGCCTTTCTGCCCTCCAGCTCCCTCCAACACCTTGCAAATCCATTTTGATAGCAAGACGTGTATCAAAGTTAGCAGCTAATAGTAAGTACCCACCAGTTTTGAGAGAAGTCAGCACCTGGTTAGAGGAGAGAGACGCAAATCAGCGTCTCTCCGCAGGACAGGCTGCGGCCCGAGCTCAGCAGTGATTTGCTTTCTCTGGCCACTCGCCTCGCATTGTCTGACCAAGCTGCATGGAATTGTCCGCAGCACAGAGCTGCCTCTCATTTCCAACCTGCATTTATTCAGGGCCAGTTCATCCCTTTTTGTTCTTGTGCCAACTTTTGCCATTAGCATAAACAGCTCTTTTCTCGCTCTGTTTTTTTATAGATGGTGACTTTGTCTCTCTCAGCCTTCATTTTCCTCAACGAAGCATAGGATGAGCTTGCCGTTGCCTTGAGCCTCCTCGGGACCCTCCCCTGCACCTTTTGCATCCCGGTTTCTTGTGTTTCTCTCCGAATGCCATTCATAGCAGGGTACAATGCATAGAAAAAGCATTTACTGTGAGTGGTCTGATGAACACCGCCTTTTCTCATTAAAAAGGGGAAAAGGATTTACCAACCTCCCTTGTCTAGACAGGAATTTTTAAAAATTAGTCTTCCCCTATCGTTGTTCTATCTACCGTCTGAAGATGCTTTTGCAGAGCTCAGCTCTGACTGGAGCTCTTAACTCTCCAGTCAAATCCAGCTGAGCTGTGCTGTGTAAGCCCTCAGTGGTTATTGAAATAAATCCGAAATTCATTGATTGAGCCCTGCAGCCAGTGCCTTTGGGGACAAGGGCTGGGAGAGGATCTGTAGGGTCGCTTGTAACGACAGGAAGAGGTAGAACAGCCACTCACGCTGGTCTGCAGAGATCGGTCGACATCAGCCATGTCAGAAATTCCTGGTTCAAAACATCCTTCAAACCTTCTGAACCTTCCAGAGAAGTAAAACTGCAAGAAATGTGCTACACCGTAAAGACAGCGGAGAGGCAACAATCCAGACGCGGTGTGTAACAGCCTCGTATCGCAGTGCCCTCAAGTTCACAGGGATATTTTATTTCCTTGTCCTCCGATATCTTTGACTCGCATAAACCCGCAAAAAGCTTTTAACCTGTTTTTGACATGGTGAACTCGCACGCAGCAGTGCCTTGATCTTGGCACGTGAAGATATCTGTGAGGCTCGGGGGATGGGGCGGAACGGTCCGGTGACCCCCTTGCACCCCACCTCCCCTCAGACCCAGCAGGCATCAAAACAAAGGCAGAGCGTGGGTGAAGCAGCATCTACGCTCCAAACTCACAAAGGAAAGTCTTTGTTTCCAGCGTGGACTTTCCCCTGCAAGTCGCATTTTTTATTTGCAATTAAGGAGATTAAGGGAGACACTAGAAAACAATTCTTTTTTTAAATGAAGCTAATCAAGCTGATTAATCTGTAGCATCAAAGGTTTCCCTCCCCCCCTCTGAACAGGTTAGACAAACATCTGTCAGGAACAGTTTAGGGCGCGTTGATCCTGCCTTGGAGCAGAGGTCAGACTAAATGACCTCTTCAGATCCCTCAAAGCCCTCCTTTCTTTGATTTTTGTGTTTTCCGTATGACTAGCAATTCTCAGTGTCTGATTTGCTGAGTGCTTGGCCTGAGACACCTCTGTGAACCAGAACTGTGCTCATTTCCCCCACCCCGGGTCATCCCCCGCACCCTGGTTTCTAAAGCAGTTTTCATGCAAAGGCTGTAAAAGACAACAAATGCCCCCAGATTCTTGTGCTGGGTGACTGTCCCGTGACTCCCCATAGTTAGAAATTCCTTTTTTTTTGCTAGAAGACACTAGGATTGTGCCTGAAGGATGTGGGCTGTGTGTGGTAAGTGCTTTTTTTTTTTTTTTTCTCCTTCTTGCCACCATTTTAGGACTAGGCAGCAGCAACCTGTTAGGTTTTGTAAAATCCCCTTCATCTTAAAGAAAGGAAATGTATCCCTCATTCATCTGCTGGTGTGTTGTGGTTTTTTTAAATATAGAAAGTGCCTGAGAACAGATTTTCCTTCGGACTCACATGTCTAATTTGCTTTTTGAACATTTGTGACACAAGCTAAGACTGGGGGAGGTGAAACAGGCTATTGACAGGCTGTGGATATGCTGACACAGCACAAAGCCGTGCAGCGCTGAGATGCACAAGCGTGCTCGCAGCCAGATGGCTCGGGAAATGAAGGCACGAGCTGCAGCAACAGCGTGCTCCATATGGACACCGTTACCTTGCCCAGAGGTACCTGTTCCGAGCCAGCTCGTATCACCATCATTACCGTGATGATTTTAACAAAATTACAATCTTAAAAAAATATATACGTGTAAAAAAATCTGTCTGAGCGTCCCCAGTAAAGCGCACAGATCAGAAACAAACTGGGAAATTCCTCCCGGGTCAGGCAGGCGCCTCTCCTGCGTGGTTTCACGTGTAGGTGACAGGCTTTTCACCAGAAGACCTTGTAGCAGTGACATGAAGAAAAAAATGTTTTGTTTTTCTAAAAATGAGCTGGTCAACACGCTGAGAGCGTGGACAAGGGGTGTTCCCCCCCTCCCCATGGGTTGATTTGATCAAACCAAAATGTTTCACAGAAATGTATCGATTTCATCTCATTTTCACTTGCTTTTGGGAAGGCTTTGTTTTGATTAGGTCGCAGCACTTCATTTTGGCTGCTCCCTTACGGTGATGTTGGGGTGCAGAGGAGCAGCCCTGTCAAAAGTCCGTGCTGTGACCTTATCAATGCGCTGGGCTTCGAGGAGGCTGCACTGATGTTTGTAAAACCAAAGATGACCCCAGTTGCCTATATTTCTGAAATTTGTATTTTGTGAGAAATCTCAAAATCAGACAGGCTTTTTGTTGTCTTTGCTCTTTTCCTCACTCATAAAACAGAATTGCAAAATGTGAAATTTCCTTTCGAAATTAAAATCTTCTTGTTTTCCTGTGTAAAGCCGTTACCACAGATTCCTGCCCAAAAAACACTCCTTCAAAAGTTAAAACTCTCGGGGACCTCCTCCCTCCCTGCGACCAGGTTTTCTCTTGCTGTTCCCCCGGCTCACCTCTGGTTTTTCTTGGCTTTCAGAAGCCAGGCAGAGAAGTCTTTGGCTTCCTGGGTGCCCAGGTCCAATCTCTGGCCATTCGCAACTGCGACTTGGGGCTCAGCTTCCCTCTTGTAATGCTCGATGGTGTTGCTGGAGAGGCGAAAAGGGAAGATTTCAGCCCGAGGTGCCAGAAGAGGGTGCCAAAATGCTGCTTTTCCACAAAACCCAGCTCCCTCCCACTCCAGCAGCCAGCGAAGAAAGGGGTCTTGGACAGGGAGAGGGATGGTTGTGCTGTGTGCCGACAGACCAGAAACATTTCTAGGACTTAGAAAAATAAAAGAAAAAAAGAAAACCAGCTCCCTAGAGAATCACTGCTGCAGTCCAAGAAAAATATCCTCGGCTCTGCATTCTTCTGTAGCCATCAGTTGGCTGATGACAGCTGTGAGTTTGGATCGTAGCAAGCATTGGAAGTCTGCACACTTACTCGCTTTTCTTCTCCCGTCTGGCTAGCAACCACTCCACAAAGTTCCTCTTCAGCATGTTATCCATCGCGCGGCTGTAATCGCTTGCCAGGGTGGCTTCAGAGTAGCGTCTTTGCACTGGTCTGGCACTGGGAGTCCTTATACTTACACTGGGGTGAGAGCAGAGACACAGCGTGAGTCCGGTGCGGACCGGGAGCACGTGCCGTGCGGTTTTGCTTGGGTTACACGTGGTGGCCTGTGTGGTCCCTGCCGTCAGCAAGGGTTTGTGGTCACTTTTAATCTCTCTTGGTACAGGTGACCATTCCTGCGTTGTGACCCGAGGAGGTGGCCGGAGAAGGGGCTAGCACGCTCCTCATCCGTTTCACTGGCTGCTAACACAAGTGCAGCTCAGATGTGAAAACCTGGGAGGAGATGAGCCCAGGATATTTGCTGGAGTCAGTGTGGTTTTCCCTGCCGTGGCCCGATTCACATGGACTTTGGGTCCGAGCTAAGGTGCCACGTGTGTGCAGGCTCACTCCTCCAGTGAGCTGCCCACCTTGGGGCAAGGAAACCTTCTCCCACGTCCTCGAGAGGCTCGGGGATGGATGGCAGGAGACAAGAGCTGACCTTAGACCAGTGCTGAGCTGACAGCATAGACATCATCAGTGACTACTTAAGTTAGCAAAGGATTTCCAGGCTGATCCTTTTTTAGTACTGTTATCTGGGATTGCAGCAGCTCCTACTGCTCTAATGAGGATTCTTTTGGAGATTCTTGGGTGATAGTTGGAAATTTTGTAGCAGGAGTCAGAGAAAGAGAGGGAAAGTCTTTATTATATACCTGCTTTATGTAAATGGTCATATTTTCAGAAGCTTCGCAATACCGGATGCCCCCTAGCCTCATTCATGTAAGATGATTACATCTTGTTTCTAGTTCTCAGCCAACCTTCTTCTCTTCCTGATTGACTTCCAGCTTGTTCCTCCTAACCCAGAGCCATGAAGTTTGTAGGGAAAACTTGGGAGTTCCCAGGTCTGGTTCAATGGCTCAGGGCTTTAGTTTGATATCTCTCTTATCATTTGCTCATCTCTGTAGGCTTGGCTGTCTCTGTTATCTGAGATCTACCTCAGGAATCATGCTCTCACCTACTTACCAAGATGCCAGGGGAAAGAGTCCATTTGCCTCCAGTGGGGAGCTGGAAAAGGCTCAAAATACACTGTGAGCTTTCCAAGACACTTACCCCGAGACATTCTCTTCCATCAAAACAAAGCCCAGAGAAGCGAGGAGCAGAGAGAGAACTTTGAAAGACATCATTTTCTTGGCTGGTTTCTCAGCTCAAAAGCAGCAGATGATGCAGATGTCCACCCCTATAACAGATGGGACACAAAAGTGACAGGACAGCAAACCCAGGGGGATGTGCGGTGGCTGGGCACGTGCCTGTGCTTGTAAACGCGTTTCTTCAGTCCTAGTGCTTGGAGCAGCCTTCTCCATCCTACAAAGCCCTCCTCTGCCGTTCCCAGCTAAATTACTTTTTCAATGCCAAGGCTCTTTCCCACTGTGGTGTCTTGTAATGTTGGTTCCCTGTACTTTTATTGTAACCATCAAATTCATTGTGGGTTGCGCGTTCCCCGAGGGAAGGGCTTTGTCTTCCCCCGTGTTTACAAGCTGACCCTGTGGGTACCTCATTGTGCTTGAAGGGTCGATTCAATCTGGAGTATGTGAACGGGGACGTACGTCGGATCGGGCGATTCAGCAGCAATGGCATCCTGCTTATCCCACACTGCAGTTCTGCAGGATTTAGGAGCCTGATCTAATTTCTGGGAGGCTTTCTGTTGGGATGGATAATGCCTTATGTAGGGACTGGAGCCAGGGGCAGTGAATATCAGTTATGAAAAATACCCCATGGACAGTGACAGGATCAGATTGCAAGATTTATTAGTTTCAAGCTGTTCCTAGTCCTCACGTCCACAGCTCAGCTCCATAGTCCTTGGACATCTGAGCCCTTTTAATTACTATTCCAGCTCTGCAAAGTCCGTACAAAAATGGTTTTGATCGTGGCTCACATACATGTTGTGTCCCTCACCTCACTCTTTGTTGTAGCTGTTTCTGGAAAGTGCGTGGCAATGGAGAGCTGCTGTGAACAGGAACGATACAGTAACAAAAACAACAGGTCTAGATCAGGACTCGAGTATCCCACCCTTCAAAAATGTATTCATACGTTGACAGAACTCTACTCCTCTAAGTAGTTATTTGTACTCTCACAGCAGCCCAATTATTGTTTTGGAGAGAGCAAGAATTTGCAAGTTCGGATGTTGTTTGTAATTGAGGCATTTTTTATTTCTGGAAAACTGTGACATCTTTTACAAATGTTTTCAGCCCTTCCTATTCAGTGAGAAAAATACTAAATGTGTTATCTCAGCTACATCAAGTTCTGAGGAATGCTCTGAAAAGCAAAGGTGTAATACGCTGAACGCTGGCAAAATCCCTAAAATATTTAGAGCTAAAGCAATAAAAGACAAATAGTCACAGAGTGTGTGAACAGCAGGAGTAAATTCCGTTACACAAAAAGCTGAGGAGTATTTTAAATGAGAATGGAAAAAAAAGCCATGATTAAATAACTGAGGTTTCCCTCTTACTTGCTTTTCATTTCGTATATTGGTGATACAACGGTGGGCACGATGATGGATCTGAAAATAGTGAAGTTGTGCAAGAATATAATTCTGCTTAGGGTAATTATTTATGAACTAAGAGAGGAAGCGCATTGCAGCCTTAGTTTTAATAAAAGGCAGCACTCCTTCTCTGCAGAATTTACCCAGACAGGGAGGAAAAGCAGTCCACATTTTCAGAGACTCTTGCAAAACCATTTCTGAGTTAAGACGAGACCCCTTTGCCTGCGTGATGCCCAACTGGACCAGTCCAGCTCTGCTAGCTCTGCCTCAGTTTGCTGCAACACCTGCGCTGCGTTGATCCAACAGCTCGTCCTTCATCAAAGGAGGAGCAACTGGTGGGAGCTTTGAGACACGAAGGTCTTCCAGTCCCCTGCCCAATACTCTCTGCTCTGGGAGAAGCGTTACCCCTGTTTTACCCATAGCTGGTAGGTCCCAAAAAGCAACCAAGAACCAATTTCTCCTCGTTTTCCTGTGTAGTCCCCGTTCAAAGGTGCAGATCCCAACCGGATGATTTGCCGTGTGCTGAATCCTCCTCCGAGATAACGGCCTTTCCCTCCCCAGCCCGACACGACCAGTGCTGCGGGTCTTTCTGCCCAGCCTCGCACCGCTTTGGGGGAAGCTCAGCCGAAGGGAAGGGCTGTCCCTGCCCTGCTACGGCTGCTGCCTGACGCTGCCAAACGCTTTGCACTCCCGCTGTTATCGCAGGGAAAAAAAAAAAAAGAAGGGTAAAAAGAATGTTAAAAAGAGAGACTGACATGGAGCTTCTTACCTTTCTGCTTCTCTGAAGCTGCCCTGAGGACTGCAGCCGTTCTGGTGCTCAGAGGGGACCCTGCAGAGCTTTTATAGCTGTTCGCTGTGCAGGACCAAGCCCAATTCCATGAGGTAAACAGGAAATCAAACACCTAATCGAAGCAATTCAAACCCACTTAGAGCTGCTTCATTAGGTCCATTGACCGACAGAGCAGGAAAATAACCTTGTAAAATATGTTTACATTAATGGCAATTAAACATTACGGTATCACAAAATGAAGAATGAGCATGCACTCTGGGCTTAATACAGATGGCATTGGTCTAAGCCTTAATTCCGTGTAGCACCACCTTCCATGGTAAAAACTTTCTTAATTTCCATCTTTTATTTTCCAAGTGCAAGTGGCATCTTAGAGAGATTTACTCTGCTCCTTCCCTTTCTTACAGGAATAATTTGGCTAAAATCAATAGTTCCTATCATTATTTTTGTCACCATCAAGTCTGGGCATCCCAACTGTAGTCTGGACCCCTTGTGCAAACCCCAAGTACTGAAAATAGTGTTTATCCCCCCAAAATGGGCTCTCTAAGAGGAGAAAATCTGGGGTAGAGAGTGGAAGAGAGGAAACTAGTAAGGACTGGTGAGGCAGCACTGGTTAACGAGGTGGAGGGTGGTGGCACGGCAGCCGCCTGTGTGGGGTGAGGGATGGCAGCTGCACCTGAGCACCCATTTGGGGTTTTGCTGTCCTGAGCGGGTGATGGAGTGGTTCCCTGTGGCTCTGCAGCTGCTGGGGACGTGGGTCAGTGGGGCCACCACCTCACCCTGCCCTTGCACAGCTGGATCCAGGAGAGCAGATGTTCTGCAGATGTTGACGGTGCCGTCAGAACACAAGGGGTAAATCCGCTTCCCGCCAGCTCGGCTGGGGCTGCGTGTCCGGTAAGATGTTCTCCCCGGCGCCTGACCTGCCCCGCTTCCCCTGGGGCTCTCTGGGAGAACCTGACCCATTACCTTTGAACATGTAAAGCCTGCCTAGGGGCTGCTACCAGGTGTGTACCTGCTGCTCTGGGATCCTCACCACACCTAGATTCGATCTGTTGAAGGAGCAGAGCAGGAGTACGTTTGTGCCAGCCGAACCCCTGAGCCGAGCTCTGCTCACACCGTTACCGCAGCGAAGCAGCGCCCGTGGCTGACCGTGCCGGTTTGCAGAGCACAGTCCCATCCGCAGCTTGGTTCCCCTGAACAGCCTGAACTTTTGCAGGAGGTTATCCAAGTTACAACCTTCCCCTCGGGTCTGCCAGCCTTTTTGTTTCTCCCTGTGGAGTTCAGGTGAGTTGCTGGGAGCAGTAACCCCGCACACCTGATGTAGGAGGGATGTGTGTGCCTGCCTCCTCTCCGGTTTGTGCTTTCTCAGCTACGTCACAGATTTGTGTGGGAAGAAGGTAGGGTTTCTGGTTGATGGGGCTGAGCAAGAAGCAGCCCTCGGTGGAATTGGAGTAATAATGGCAAGATCGGTGGTTTCGGTGTGGGAGAGGGTTTCACTGTGCTGGCACAGTGCCCCCAGCGCATCCCATCCCAAACAGGGGTAGAAATCCAGCGCGATGAGGTATGTGTCTCCATGTAGAGGCCATCCATTCTGCAGTTCCCACCTCAGAAGTGTTTTTTCTGCTCCTCTGAGAAGTGCTGCTGGGACAGAGTGTCAGACTCACCCTGGTTTCAACCCCTGCCTGTCTTCCTGCACCAGGAGACTGCAGAATGCCCCTCATCCCACTGCCCCGGGGCTGCAGTGATGAGCTCTTGCTGCTCTGTAGTTCCACAACTCCCTGGCACAAGCAGCCTCTCCAGGAACAAGTGTTGCAGCTATATTGCATTAAAATAAAGGCTCAGAAGGACATCATTAGTGTAGATTAAGAGTTCAGTGCTATTAGGGAGTAATTACTGCTTTCACAGGAACTACTTAATACATGGCTTAGTCCTTTAGCTAGCAGCACACAGGTGTGCCAGGGTCCCCAAAAGCTTTTCACCCGCGCAGGAGCGTGGTGCCTGCTGTAATAAATGCTGCACTATAATAGTTACAAATAACCAATTTACACTCCTAGCACAGCTGCTAATCAATAAAATGGAATAGTTTATCCCGGTGTCTTTATGATATGTATTCTGGGCACTTCACTCCCAGCCAACTCAGATATCTTGTTTCTCCAACGCGCTACCTATTTGTTTTCCTCTCATTAAGTGCCTCTGTAGGATATAAAGTTAATAGAGTGAAATAAATATCCAGCAACATTCAATGTTGACCCAGGGTTCACAGCTAGGGTTGTTTCAGGTTGTCTACTGCCGGTGCAGCTCGGACAGCAGCATCGCCCTAAAATTTCTCACAAGCTTTCAAACAAGAAACCCCCAGCTACGCAGGAGCTCTTTCCAAAGACAGGTGGGCACTGTCCGTGTTTCGTTCCGTCTGTGCGATGCCCACTGATCGGTGCCGGAAACGCTGAGCCTCTGCGTGCCGGCTCGGGTCTGGGAAGCGCAGGGGTGACGAGTGAGGTGCTGACCTGGAGAGGGGCCACCGTGCCCACGTCTGCCGCTTCCAGGGCGCAGAGGGTCTGGTTAACGACACAGACCTCGCTCTGCCCTACCCTCGTAGCCTCATCTGTGGTCTGCTGCCTTCTCTGACAGCCACAAGTCGTTTCACAAGCTTCAGCTGGGTGCCGGCTTGGGACAGGGGACACTTCAGCTTAGGTTTCACCCAGCCGCGGCGTTGGTTTCCCTGCAAATTCAACAGCAGAGCTGGGGCTGCCCTGCTTCAGCCACGCAGTGCTTGGTGAGTGAGCCCTGCTCTTCTCCGCAGCAGACCTGGCTGGAGGAGTTGGTGTTTCAGGAATTCGGGAACGCGTTGGGAAGATCGCAGCTGCGTTGCTGAAATGGTCCTGCTGCTCTGCTTTGAGACACCGAAACGTCTCAAGGGCACCTTTGATTACAAAGCATTTCAAGTATGAGATGTCCCTGTAATCATGGAAAATAGGGCTTGAAGTGACCTTAAGAGGTCATCCATTCCCTCCCCTGCTTCCAGACAGCCTCAGCTCCACTGAAGTCCCTCAGAATGGACGAGTCTGATCCGTTCCCAAAAGTTTTCAGAAACGAAAACACTGCAAACTTCCTGAGAAATTTCTTGGTGTTTAGCTCTAGCATCGCACCTTCAGCGGCACGGTTTGCACCTCTGCCCTGTTCCCAGGGGCTGTGGTGGATCAGATTTTCCCTTTCCCTGGGGAGCGGGGCTCTTCGGTTGCCGTTCTGCGGGGCACCGCTCAGGGCACCTCTGCTCTGCAGGAGAAGGCTTTCGAGTGTTGCGCATCCCAGGTGGAAATCACGCTTTCTGCTCCACTCTGTGTGCAAGCATCAGGCTGATCTGAGATTCCCAACTGTATCCGGCTGCGATCGATCGGCATTCGCATTTGCTCTGCTCCTCGGATCACAGGGAGAGAGGAAGGAGGGATGCTTAAGTTCTTCACCCCCACCCTCTCCCTGAAATCTCAAGCGTTGGAGCATCATTCAGACTCTGGTCCTGATTCAGTACCAATTCTGTTCTTAACTCAGCTTTGCTGCTGGCAGAGGCACGGAGGCTCAAAGCTTTTTTTGGGAGCTCATTTCTCTCCTTGAAGTACCAGCAACGCCTTGCAGAGGAGGTAACTCTTGGATGCTTTCTTCTCAGGCGTCCCGTCACAGCTTTGCAGAGTCCCAAATATGAGCTTCTTTCCCCCAAGCCTTGACCCCACAGCCCGTGTCCAGCTTTCCCCTCCCTTCCCGGGGCTGCCCTCGGCTACCGTGCAGCATCTTCTCTGTCTCGCGCAGCAAAGGCTGGTGCTGTCGGGAGGGGAAACCGCACACCCGATGCCCGGTGCCCGGACTCTGCCAGGAGGCTCAGCCTTACCAAAAGGTGGCAAACGCAGCTTCGGCTCCAGCTGAAGGCAGCGAGGGTTTGCCTGGCTCCTCATCCCGTCCCTTGTGCTCAGCCCTGCCCCGCGCCCGCGTCGAGCCACGCCGGGGACACGAAGGACGGGCTGGGTGGGTTTACGGGGCGTCTTCGGAGTGACGAGCACAGCTTCGTCCTCTCTGCTGGGTTCAGACCTGCCTCCCCCTCCAGTGCTTGTGGGAATGGAACAGGTTTTTTCACAATGGCAAAATACCAGATATGGCTTTAAATGCCGATACTCCCTTTTAACTGCAAACAAACCCTAGGGCCTTTTCAGGCTCCAGCGGTTGTTCTTGAGGGATTCAGCTCACTGGGATGGCTGTCTCAGAGCCTTCCTGATTGCCAGTTCTTTGGGGGGAAAAAAACCCCCGCAACAGCTAAAGATGGGAACCACAAAACACGGGGAATATGGACTTCTCCTTGCTGCATGCTCTGCTTGTGTCTTTTTTTCTTAAAAGCTTGTTGTACCCCCCGGGAGCAGGGACCTGCGGGACAGTAACTGCCGTAACAGAAAGCCCACGACAGCACCTGTAGCGTCTGTGCGGGGAAGATTTATTTGGCTCATTGAGCTATGTAGAAAAAATAAATCTCACAACTGCAAGTTATAGCTCTGCGTGGCAAGCACGGTCGCCGCTGCAAGAGGCTGGAGAGATGATCTGGGCTTGCTCCAGTGTTAACACTACCTGTGCTTTACTCTGTTCGCACTTCACCTTGCGGCAGTTATCTCCACTCGAAAATCATCCTTTATTCCCCCTTCCAGCAAAGATCGAGCCAGAACTAACCAGCTGGGGAGATTAGAGCCGCGGAGCTGCGGGAAAGGAGAGGAAATAATCAGTCCCGCTAAATCCCAAGTATGTACCAGCAGGACGAGAAACTCGACAACCCGGTCCACGGCAAGGTGCCTGCCCAAGTGGCTGGGTCAGTAACGTGGAATTATTTCCATCTTGTGCCCTTGCTGCTCTCCTAGCATCGCCTTTCCGGCAGCCCAGCCGTGCGGGTGCCCCGGCACAGGCGGCGGGGTACGGGTCAAGGTTTCGATTGTGAAATGACCTATATTTTTTAAAGCGACCCACAACAGAAAGCATCGCCGCGGAGCTTCCCACCTCCCGGGACACACTTGTTTTGGGTATAAAGAATCAGGCATCAACGCAGTGAAGTGGCGGAGCCTTTCATTGCCTCCCGCTACAGGGAGGTTAAAACCTGGTGGGATGAGAAGCGGTGAGTGCTGGAGAACCCGCTGTTCTTCGGGGGACTTCAGCGGTGACTCGATATTATAGGGCCCCCAAATTTGTACTCGCGGAGCATAAATCTGAATTAAATGCATTTATTTCAGACTGGAGGAAATCTGATACAAACACACACAGTTGTTAAGAGGAAAACTTTTAATCTGTTTTTTATAAGTGCTGCAAATGTTTGGAGGGGGGTTCAAAAGACCAGCCCCTGCTTGAAATAAGGTCAGGGGGAGTTCAGCAATGGCAGGATTCATCCCCCACGATGCTCTCCCTACTCCGTTAGTTTAGTTTATCACTGTACCAAGACCAAAGCTTTCCCCCATCGCTCCGGCGTAGGAGCAATGGCTGCTCCAGCTCTGTCCGTCTGCTCACGGTGATGTTTGAGGGAGAAAAACTAAATTGACGGGTTCGAAAGGTCTGCTCTAAAGAAGCTGTGGCATATTCGTTTTGGGGAAAAAGTGAAAATTAAGGGGACTAACTGAACAATGACATTTCAGGGCGTGTTCTGATAAGGGTTTGCCTTCGCTCGCAGTTGGATTTACCACTCGCCTGAAGAAAGGGACAGAAACCCCCAAGCTGAACCCTTTCCATCGTGAGGGGAAAAACCCAAATCCACACAAAGCGGCTTTGTTGGGTGGGAATCTGAACAGATCTCTGTGCGTCTGCAGACCCCACCGGAGGGTTTAGGTGGTTGTTCCCGGGGACCTGAGCGGAGCTGAGCACCCTGCCCTGCTGAGCGCCCAGGAGCTGCGCAGCAGCAGATGTGGAGGAGAAGCAAACTGGTGCTTGGTTGTGGTTTATCTGTTGGGTTTGATTTAAAGAGACTCCAGCTTTTTAGTACCAGAACTAAAGGATTTTTCAGAATGGAAGCTGATTTTGAAGCCAAAGTTTACTGCAGCATTTGCTTTGTTTTGAGCTGAAGCCCTGAAATGTTTGGGGAATAGGCAGGTCCTCGAGCATTAACCATTTCCACCTGCCCCAGAGCCTCCCACCCTGCAGGGATCAGAGGGGGCATCTCCCATCGCTCAGCCCCTTCCTGGGGGCTGGGAATGCTCCTCTGCTCCTGGGCTCCAACAAAATGGCATTTAAATGCCAAGAGGGTGTTTCAAACACAGAGACAACCAGGGGCTTACTGATAAATCTACTTCAAACCTAAATTTTGTTTTAAAGCAAACTATTAATTTCCTATCAAGTTTGATTCTTAAATTTATTGACACGAGCTTTAATCAGCTGGATCTTCTTAGATACAAGCTGCTTTTTCCAGTCGTGAATATTTTCCACATAATAAAAACTGAACAAAAGGTGTTTTAAACTGGGATTCCACTTAAGTAAAAGGAAATATTTCCCAACTGGAGCCCTCCCTCTTCTTATTCTGTTGGATTCTCACCTATGTTTTAAGGGCAGTCTGGCTCCAGGTTCAGATTATTTCTGGTAGTTGAGATTTGATCGAAACAGATTCTATGAAAACAAAATTCTTTTTTTTTTCCCCTTGTGACCTGTGTATTTTACTGAAAACTTGCAGCCCATATTTATTAGGTAGTAATATTACTTATTTTCAAACTTTTATAATATATAAAATATATATTTAAAAATATAACATATTTTCAAACTTTTGAAAATGAAGATTTTTTTAAAGTTTTTGGGGTTTCTGAGTGCATCTTTAATGCTGTCCAAATTAAATACTAGTGATATCACCAGAGATTAAAAAAAAACAAACACCAAAATCAAATTAAAGAAAGATTCAAACGATACTCAGCAGAAAAATAACAGAATATATTCTGTTCTTGTTTACTGCTAATCTGTCACAAAGATTATTTCTATTTTAGGTATTTTCTGCCTCAGATCAACAACAACGCTTCAGCAGGCTGCAGTAGTTACACCCTTTTGTATGAAAACCCCATTTCAGTGAAATCTCAGCTGCATTATTTACCAACCAGCTTCAACCTTTTCCCTTAAGAAATGTCCCCAAACTCCTAAGTGGCAACAACAACTCTTTGAACTTGTAAAGAAATTGTAAAAACTCATTAGGAAAATTTCTGCCTGATTCAAAGATTTAAATCTTCAAAAAAAACCCCAATTTTTGCCCAAAACTCTTTTTACGGATTAAATCAGCAGCAGCTTTAGGTTGACGTGAGAGTGGGGCAGTAAAATTTGAAAACGTTTGTAAACTCACATAAAAAAAAAAAATCAACTTCTCGGAGGGATTTTTTTAAAAACTACAGCCCAATTTCAGGAAATCCTGGGGGAGGAAAAAGGCCACGGAGGGTTTCCACAGGGCCAGTGCCCCGGTGCAAACTGCTGCTCAGCCCTTCCCTGGCTCTAGAAATCCCCCTGGATTTTTGTTGCAGTTGCTGGTAACATTGAAATCAGGGCAGGGAGAGCTGTTTCCCTTTGGGGGGGGGGGGATCTTGCCGAGCTGGTTTTGCCCTGGGTTGGGGTTGGGGGGCAGCCCTCTCCCCCCAGCTCTTGCGCAGGGGTGGGCGCAGCTCTGTTACCCCCCAGCAGATCAATGATTTCGTCTCTGCTGCTCGCATTCCCTGAATACCTTGCATCTGGAATGCTGCAGCGAGGGGAAGGAGCTTGACTGATAGCCTGTCTTGTTTCAGATCTAAATTGAAGACTTCCCTCTTTGTTTGGAATATTTTTCTTTTTTTTTTTTTCCTTTTTTTTTTTTTTTTTAACGTTGGTTTCCTTCATTTCTTTATGGCAAAGGGTTGTGTTACGTGGGGAAGGGCACTGAGTAAACCAATAAAAGCACCAGCAGAAGTATTCTGGGCAAGCTGAGCGACAGATCCGCAGCAGAGCGCGGGTCATCGATTTCAGCGGGGTTTGGGGGGGACACGCACCAGCGGGAGGAGGCGCGCTCCGAGTTTCCACCCAGGGAAGCCTCAAAGTGCCCTTTCCAAGCCGCAGGAAATCTCTTTCCCAATTTCCATCGCTCTTTTCTTTTCACCTGTGAGTTCTGAGCTTGGATTACGCCCGGGAAACCTCCGGAACAGGCGCCCGGGCGCAGCAGTGCTCCCGCCCGGGCTCCTCCGGCCAGTTTGGCTGGGTGCTCCCAGCAGAGCCCAGTAACGCGGCTGGGAGGACGGGAACCGAACTTCCCCCGGCGAGCAGCATCCACGCGTTTCGAAGGCAAAGATCCCGGGATAGCAGAACGCGTCGGATGCAGGAGGGCAAGGCGAAGGCTTTTTGCTGTGAATGACCATTTCCCAGGCTTTTTATGATTCCTTTTAATGAGTTTCCCAGGAGGCTGCAGCGCGGGGCGCGTCCCAGCGTCCCCGGGCACGTGCGTCGCTTTCTGAAGGTTTACACAACTCCTGATTCTGGAATGATATCACATTTATTCACGATCAGATTTATTTATGAACAAATTTCTTTATGAACAAATTCTCCGCCTCGCTCTTCCTCAGCTGGCAGAAAAAAAAAACCAACTATAATAATAAAATATTTAGCCGATAACCAAAAAAAACCCCAATCTTTTGCCACTTTCGTCACCTCTGCGTAGCACCGAGGGAACAACCAAAGCTGGCGGCCGTGTTGGGGGGCCCTGCCGCCCCCCCAGCCCCCGGGCCCGGCCACCCCGTAACGGGAAGGGGGGGTGGGGGGGCGCGGAACCGGCTGCGCGGCCGCGCAGGGAGCGCGGAGCTGCCCGGGAGAGCCGCGCCCGCGGAGCCCTCAGCCGAGCCTCCCCCTCCGTGGGCGAAAAGCCTCTGCTCGGGAAGTTTTTCAATTTTAGGGGGGGGAATATTTTTTGGGGTTTTTTTTCCCCCCCCGGGGGAGGCGGGCGCCGAGAGGAGCCCCCGGCCCGGCGGGAGGGGGGGGGAGGGCTGCAGCTCATTGTAGTTGGGAGGGGGGGCCGGACCGTGCCTCTACTTGCAGCGCTGAGGGGGTGGGGAGGGGACGGCGGCCGCCCCCGCCCCTCCCCGCCCCCCCCCCCGCCCGACAGCATCCCGGGCTGAGCCCCCGGCGCTCCCCCGCCCGCCCCGTCGAGGAGGCAGGAAGGGGGGGGGGGGAATGATTGGGGGCGGGGAGGGGGGGGCTCCTTGCTATTTTCAAGCCATCATGAGCCTAAAAATAAAAGTCTCCAGAAAAGGCAGGCGGGGAGGGGAAGGGGGGGCTGCTCTGCACACGCCGTTTTGCCGACGGGGCGGCCCCCCCCCTTCCCAGCCCATCCCCGGACCCGTCGGAGAAGGGCCCTGCCACCGTGGGTCCCTTTTGTCCCGGGAGGAGCCCCCACCCCCGGTCCCCTTCCCCGAGGGCTTCCGCGGGGCTGCACATGAAGGACTTAAAACAATGCCGGGGACAATAACCACCCCCTCGGGGGGCTCCCCCAGCCGCCCCACCGGGCCGGGCCAGCCCCAGGGGGGCGGGCGGGCCATTCCCCCCCCCCCCGTCCCCAATCCCCTGGCGCCAGGGGACCTCCCGGTCCCTTTGATGCCGAAGTTTTTTACACCCAGAAAAATCCCATTGAGGCACCGGGGGGAAAGGGGTGGGGGAGGTGCGCGGCGGGGGGAGGGGCGGGGGGGCTGCAGCAGATGGGAAAGTGCCTCCGACGGGACGGGGCTGGGCGGAGGAGCGGGGCTTGGGGGGCGGGGGGGGTTATGGACACCCACACGGGACAGGGGGGGCATGACCCAACCCCCCACCCCCCCCCGCTGGGAAGGGAGGTGCGCGCGCGGAGGTAAATAACGTAGTATTTAAATGAAAATAAATAAATAAGTGGCCGCCGCCCCCTCCCCTCCCCCCCCACCCCACCCCCCCAACCCGGCCCCTCCCCCCGGGGGCCGGACCCTCCCGCATCACCACGTGGCTTCCTCCCGCAAACATTTTCACTCATTTTCCAGGTCGGGTTTTATTTAGAGGCGGTGCCCGGCTGCCGAGAGGCGTCCGGTGACGCTCCGGTCCCGCTCCGCCGGCCCGGGGGCCCCCGCAGCCGCCGCCCCCTCCCCTAGGAACCCCCCCTCCCCAGCCCCACACCCCCTTCCTCCTCCAGCAGCCGCCGCCCCCCTCCCCGAAGGCAAGGAGGAAAAAAAAAAACCAAACCAAAAAAGCCATCGGGGGGGAGGGAAAAAAGGGAAAAACCAACAAAAAAAGCAGCAAAGCGAAGGGGGTGGGGGGGGGCGGGGGGGGGGAGAAGGAGCAGGCGAGCCCCCGGCCCGGCTGCGGGGCGGCTGAGCGCGGCCGGAGCCCGACGGCGCGGGCAGACGGCGGAGCCCCCCCCCCTCCCCCCCTCCCCGGGAGCCGCGCCGGGCCCCCCCCTCCCCTTTCCCCATACCCCCCCCCCCTTTCCAGCCGCCGCCACCATGAACAAGCTGTACATCGGGAACCTAAACGAGAACGTGACTCCGGCCGACTTGGAGAAAGTCTTCAACGACCACCAGATCTCCTTCAGCGGGCAGTTCCTGGTCAAGGCCGGCTATGCCTTTGTGGACTGCCCCGACGAGCAGTGGGCCATGAAAGCCATCGAAACTTTTTCGGGTAAGCGGCGTTATCTCGCCTTCCCTCCCCGCCCGCTTCCTCCTCTCCCTTTCCCCGCAGAGCTGTGGAAACCCCCCCTCCCACCCTTTGGGGCTCAGCGGTCCCCCCCCACCACCTCAAAAACGTGGGGTCCTCCCTTGCGCCCCGTCGGGGTTTGCAGCGGCGGGCGGTGGGGTGGGAGCCCGCTTTCCCTTCCCCCCCCCAAAAAAAAAAAGAAACCCCAAAAACAGCGTGTGGGGGGGAAAGAGCGGGGCCCCCCCACCCCACGCAGCCCCCCGCCCCGCGTGGACCGCGCCCTCCCCCCCCCTCCTCAACCCCCATGGCGGGGCTCGGTGCGGGGGTCCCGTCGCGGCACGGGCGGGTGGGCTGGGACTTTGGCCATTTTGATTTGAAACTGGGTTTCCTGGGGCATGTGATGCGTGGAGTAGCGCGAAGGTCGCCATGCTGCTCGCAGGGAGAGAAAAAGCTCGCCGGGAAGCGGAGAATTTTTAAAATATTTGAATTTTTTTTTTTTAATTTCCCCCTCCCTTTCCCTCCTGGCCCAGGCTCCCTCCCGCCTGGCTCTTCCCCTCTGCTCCCCCCTCAAAAAAAAGAAAAAAAAAAAAAAAAAAAAAGAAAAAAAACCCACCAGAATAACCCAACAGCGAAGAAGCCCACTCCATTTTCAAAGAGAAATCCATTTCTGCCATGGAGTTACAATTTTTGAGCCTTTTAATGGGGGGGAAGAAAGCTGCCCGAAGGACTTCTTGCAGGGATGAAACAAGGCAGAATTAAATAAAGGCGAAGAATTGGTCTCAAAATCTGATTCCTCGTTTTCTTTCGCTCAAAGCAGGATGAACGAAGGAATTAAATATTCCTAAGGAACATTGTCCAGGCAGCAAACTCGCCACTCCCTCCCACTGCTTCCCATTCGAAGCCACTCTCATATTTAATAAAATGCGCTGGTAAAGGAATTGGAAAATGTATTTGTGTGTAGCTGGTCGTAATTCGAATTAAATTGCGAGGTTTCACGTGGTAGCGTGGGGTTCTCCGAAGCTTTCTGACCCCTCCACCCAGGTTTTAAAAAACAGACACGTTTTGTTTTTAGGGAAAGTGGAGCTTCATGGAAAACAGCTAGAGATCGAGCATTCAGTGCCTAAAAAGCAAAGGTAATACAGTGTTTTCTTTTTTTTTAAATTATTTTTTAAATTTCTAATTGGGGGGGGGGGAAGAATAATGTAAGATAAAGGAGGCGAAAAAATTCTACCCAAATACGTGGACATGAAATGAGAGGTTTGGTGATTTGGCGTTAGATGGGTCCCCAGCCAGGTGAGGGGCAGCACTCGGGGTCAACATTGAATTTCTGTTTGGTTGGTTGTTTGTTTTTAAAAAGAAATCCACTTCTGCTAGCAAGTTTGTTGCTTTTTTTGTTTTTTTGTTGTTGTTTTTTTTGGTTGTTTTTTTTTTAAAAAGAAATGGTCAAACAATTCTCCAGCAGCTCTCCCAAGGTGGTGGCTGGCCGAGGCGTTTTGGGTTGGGATTTGCAAACTTGTGGCACTGGAAGAATTTCCCAGCCTCGCTCGGCTCCGCTGCTGCGAAATGGGCAAAATCTTTTGTTTTCCAAAAGATCTGTAAAATGAAAAAAAAACCACCCATAAATTTCTTCTTTTTTTTTTTTTTTAAAGTGAGTTTTGCTGGGATTTGATGGTGAGGGTTGAAAGAAAAGAGTAAAAAAAAAAAAAGAATACAACCAAACCCCCATGGGGCTGGCCTCAACGTGCCACGCCGGGGAGGGATTTAAAACCCAGCGAGCGCTGGGCGCTGGCCTAGCTCCTGCCCGCCGACAACTTTTATTTTGGGGCAAGAGCTGCGTTTCTTGGCGGTTTCCAGCCAAGCGACTTCGCCTCCCGCCACCGGCCTTGCCCAGCCCGGCCCTCTCCATCTTCTTGGCCCTTTGTTGTTGCGCGCGGGGCTGGCGTGCAGGACGCCGGAGCAGCCCCGGCCACCGCGCTCCCAGCCCCGCCGGCGGTTAGCTATGGAAGATAAAGACTATTTTGGGTGGGTTTTGGTTTTTTTTTTTTTCAGAGAAACCCCCCCTCCCCAGCTCAAGGAGAGGCCGGGCGGGCTGAGGGCGAGTCAGTCCCCAAGCCCAAATAGTCCACGTTGGATCGCGCAGCCCGAAACCCGCGTCGGCCACGTGACGAGGCGGTTACTTCAACGCCCGGGCGCGGAGGGAGGAGGCGAAGCCAACTCTTCCTCCCTCAAAACTCTCCCAGTTCCTTCGTCTCGTGACGAATCCCCCCTCCTCGGCTGGGCGGCGGGAGCCTGGTTTTGGGGTCACCCCCTCGGAAGGGGGGTGGCAAACTTTGCGGCTGCGGTGATGGCGGACGGGGGGGTTTCCCCGGTGAAAAAGCCTGGATCCCAAAGGCAGGGAGAAGAAAAAAAATCCGTTTAATAATTTCCTAGCCAAGATTGTATGATTATTATTATTTATTTTCTAGCACCTCGTGGCCGGGCGATCGATAGCGCTCGTTACGGCGCGGGGTGACTTGCGGCTTAATTATCGATGAGCGGAGGGGTGTTGCTGGCGGGGTGACGGCCCTGCGGAGGGGGACACCATAACGCTCCCCAAAGTCCCCTGTTTCTCCTTTTTTTTCTGGATGATCCGTAGGTTTGGGGGGAGCAGATCTCACCCCCCAAGTGTGCGCGGGGAGAAATTCGCTGAAAATGGGAATATTTCTTCGTAATTCAAAGCGATGCTGGGGAGGGGGGGGGCTTTGCGGTGGGTGGAGGAAGGGTCGGGCTGAGTTTCTCCTGCATCTCCCGAAACGAGCTTGCCTTGCGTTTGGGTGTTAACCCCCTTTTTTGGGGGGGCTGGGGGGTTAAAATGAGCCCCCCCCCCCCCCCCCGGGTGCTGCGTTTGAAGCGACCGGAGCCGCCGGCGCCGCCGCTGGATGCGGGGGGGGGGGGGGGGGGGAGGTTCGGGGGGGTCCCCGCCGCCCCCAGCAGCCGCCCTGGTTATTTTGTCTCACTGTGGGGAAGTTGGTTGTGTTTCTGGGTCGGGAAAAAAGGCAACTTTTTTGGCAGCTGGCTGGGAGCTCGGCAGGTTGCTCGGCCCGGAGGAGTTTTTTGGGGTGATTCGGTGGCTTTTGCTTTTCTCCCCCCACCCTGGAAAAGGGCTGACATGATGGGGGGGGGGGTACCTCCAAGGCGACTTCTTTTTTTTTCCTCTGCCCCCTCCTCCTTCTTTCCTTTCTGCTTGGTTTTGAGACTGGATTTTCCAGTTTCAAGGCACGGAGAGCAGGAAACGGTTAATTAAGTGTGAGCAGGGAGGACAAAATCAGATGGGTTTGGTGGGATCTAAACCACCCAACCTCCCCCTCCCCCCTAAACCTGATAGTAATTTTTTTTTTCCTCCCCTTTAGAAATGTGGGAAAACAAGTCATGAGCGCTGGTGCACTTCCCAGCTAGTTTATAAAATAAAAAAGCTGGATTTTAGGTTGTGTTTTCTTCTGGTTGAAAGCAGGAGGGGGAATGCTCAGGAAAAGTGATTTGGGTGTTTGTAGAAACGAATGCATCCAGTGAAATCCCGTGTTGTAAAGAAATCTTTCCTGCTGGTGTTATTTCCTTCTTTAAAATCTCTCCTGTCCCTAAGCCCATCGCAGAAATTAATTAAAAATTGCTGAGTGGGTTAATGTGGCACAGGAGTGATCGGTGTGTGCGAAGCTGCTGCACCCAAACACCCAAGAAGGATCAACTGATTTAGAGATGTTTAATTACAGGGATTCTTCAAATAGCACTTAAAGCTGCAAATTATGCTAATGACCATGGGGAACCATTTTAACGAAACACTTTCGAAGTATCCAACTGTAAAGAAAAGTTGGTGCTGATAAATATGTTGTTTCATTAAAAAAAACCCTGGAGTTTTAACGTTTCGTTTAGATTTGTTTAAAGTATCTCCTTGCTGTTTGGGAGTTATTTTTTCTTTGATTTTGCTGATCGAAAAACGTGGAGAAACTTAAGAGCGTTAAAAAAAAAAATCTTAAAAATTATTGCATGCTTTATTCTTCAGAAGGTTTAAAAAGATTCTTTAAGAAAAAAAAAAATCAATTTTCCCTCTTAATATTCAGGGTTGGTCTTGGGGGGGTGGAATGGGGAAGCTGAAAAGCCCGAAGTCGGTGGGGTCGAAAGAATGAATGAATGAAGAGAGGAGGAGGGGTGAGGGGGGAAAAAAGTGAATCCATCAAGCAGACATTCCAAATATGAGGAATGTGGAAGTGAGTCGACCAGAGAGAATGAAACCAAGCAGTTGGGGGGGGAGAGGGAGTTGGGTTGATAACAGCCCACAGACTTCAAGCTAAAAAGGGGTTTTTCAGTCGAGGTTGTTCACAAGCGACGCGGAGGTTTCGAGGCTCCGTGTGCTCCCCAGCAGAGGTGGGAATTAGTAAATGTTGTTAATGACCTAAGGATTTCATGTAGTGCATGGAAATGGATGGAGAAACCTTAAAATTGGCTCTTTTTGGTTTTTTTTCCCCCAGTCTTTGTTTCAAGTTAATGTTTTCACACCGGAGAAATGTTCTCTTTGCCTGTGCGTAATCGCGCGATTAATTGTTCGTAACGAAATATTTGAAAATTTTTGATAACAGCGAGTGAGATTTCTGTCTTTGTCCGTATTAATCAAAAAATTTGCCTTTCTCCCTCCTGATGTTTGGGATTGTCTGAAAATGGAACTGAAAAAAAAGTTTGCTCGTTCTTTGCCATTAAAATGAAGACACTGTCTTGAATGCTGAGGCACAATATGCTTTTAATCCAGTCTGGAGATCGTTCCCTTCCCTTTATAACAGGCCTGCTTTACAAGTTATAGTATCATTAAAAAAAATTAGCAACACCCTTGTTTACAGGAGTGCTTGGGAATGGGAAGGCAGGAGGAGTGGGGTTGGGTGGTTACACTCCTTTTTCAGTTGCCACAAAGGGTCAGAATCTGGAGTTCTTCTTTGCTTTCTTTCTGTGAGCCCCCAACTTGGAGCTGAGAGCTCTCTGCTGTTGGTTTTACACCTCTGGGAACCGTGGTCGTTTGGAAATTAGTACGTTGTGGTGATTTCCAGCTAGAAAAGCTAGAAAGAATTTGTCATTAAATCAGTCATTAATAATTTGTCAGTAAATTTCATCCGTGAGGTTTAAAACTGAGATAATTTAATCAATCTTAACGTACCTGGGAGAAAGAATATATTTACCAATTTACAGCCCGAAGTGGAGAGAAGTGCCTTGATTTTCCCCCTTTCCACGTAGGAGTCAGAACTGGCAAATATATCCAAGAAATCGCCATTTAGCCGTAAACTTCATAGCCTCAAGATCTGAACCCATAGAAGATGGAGCCCATCCCGTGTAGGTGCCCTTCGTTAGGAGTCTGATGATTCTGAAGTTCTGAAGAAAAAAATAAATTCAATTCCCTGGAGAACCTCGGTGGCAATTGCCAGGACTGACTTCTCCAGTTTAATTTGTTTCTGTCTTTGCCTTTTAGGTTAAAAACCAAGCAAACAAAGATATGGCGAAGGGAGGTCGGGGTTAAAGTACTCGCTTTGAAAATCGAGAGAATTAAAATAAATAAATAAATAAGTGGAGATTTCTACCCCCAAGCCCCCAGCGACGTTAATGTTTTCCAGAGTTACTGGGAGGCTTTGGGGAGAGTTCAGGCTGCTTGGGATGGCCCAAGGTTGGCCCAGGGGGTTGCAGCTCCAGGTTGGAGCAGGAGGAAACATCTCCAGCCCCTTTTCCCTGCCTGGGTTGCCGGCTCCAGCACCTTCCCGCTGCCTGCTGGATTCGCTGGTTTTGGGAATGGAAGGGAAGGGGCCTCCAGCGATGCTGGTGGAAGGTGTGGGGGTCTTGTTCTGCTGCTTTAATGATGCCACTGGTTTTATGAAACAGTTTGGATGGGGAGAAGTGGGAGCCTGAAGCAGATGCGTAGGGAAGCCCCTGGGGCTGGGGGGGGGATGCTGGTGTCTTCCTCTGCTCCAAGAATTAAGGCGGGGAGTAGGAGAACACTGAAGAATTGGGGAGCCTGAAAGCTGAAGGTTGCAGGCGGCTTCTGGAAAAAAGCCTTTTCAAGAGGTCACAGAGGTTTTTCTGTTTTGTTTTGTTTTCCACCGGAGAGGAGCTATTCCAAAGTTTTAGGTGAAAACTCTCATTTTCACTGTGACTGGAGGCATTTAAAAGCTTCGGCGAGGACGTGCGCTCCTAAATTGCCCGCTTCTGAGCAGCACTGCCGGCTGCCTCGGGGTTTGTGGGTGAGGGGGTTCCCAGCTGGCTGGACGCCGATGAACTGGGGGACAGTGGGGAGGAACTGGCAGAAGAATCTGTCTGCGAGGTCTGCCCGTCCCTCACTACCAGGCTTCTTGAAGACCGATGGGTTTGAGCCTTTGTGGAGCTTTAAATTCTTATTCTGCCCAGTATGAAGCGTGGAAATGATCCGGGAGGGTCCTGGACTGGGTACCCGAGGGGGTAGAATTGTATTTGCCCAGTGAACTTTGAAAAATTTAAGAAAACAAGCAGAAGAGAAGAAAAATGCGTCAGCAACGGGGCCGATGTCCTGCGTCGTCCCATGTCCGCTTGGGGTGGCTTTTAGCTGCTGCAGGGAGAGGCACGAGGAGCGTTGCGGAGGCGGCTATGGGACGGTTGCTCCCCAGGAAAGTTTTTCTTAACCTATTTTGTATGAAATGAGAAGCCCAGACCCACGGGGGTGGTGGTCCACTCCAGAGACGTGTGGTGTTTGATCCCGGCTGCCTTCCCAGGTCGGCATAAATTCGCAATTTTTATGTGCGAAGCCTGTGGGGGAATTTGGCTCAGAAATCTTTGCTGGGGTTTTACCTGAAAATTGGAAGTTTATCCTGGAGATGGTGGAGCCGGGGGGATTGCAGGGGTCTTGGCTGGAAGGTGTTCCTGGTTTCTGCAGGAGGTGCTGGAGGGTTGTATGTGTCTGTCTGTCTGTCCTCATCCTCGCCTGTTTTCTGGTGAACCGTGAGATGTTCTGCCCAGGCGGCATCGAGATCCGTGTCCCTGCAGAGGGGATGAGCTGGGGGAACGTCGGGGCTGGCCAAGGTGACCTTGGGAGGTCCCTCCCCACCTGAGTCCTGCCCTGAGCCGAGGGCTGATATCTCGGACCGAAGCAGGCTGGAGGTTTCACACCCCTCGTGCCTTGGTGGTGCCTCTGGGAAGCTGTGGGAAAGTTAAAGTAAGGTGTTGTTTTAAGCTGGTTTTCTTAAAACCAGTGTGCATTTTCTGCTTCTGATGGAACAACCCGCTGAAGGGGAGTGGAAACCAGTTCCCCATGGGTTGATGTTCAGCGTCTGTAGCCTGCTCTTGAAGATGCTTGTGCCATCTTCGTGGTTTTAAGTATATAAGGGAAAAAAAATCATGCTTTAATTGAAACCTGCTCGGCTTTCTCCTCTGGACAGAGTTAGCGATGGACGGGGCTTTGTGGAAGGGGTCTCGCGAGGGTTGGGGTCCTGCAGCCCCTTCCTGGCTCCTGCCAGCCCTTCCCGTAGGGGACACTGCCCGGCTCCTGTCCCCTGCCCTGGGGTCTGGCTTCATTTTAGGAGCATCTGAAGTGAAGCCGTCTGCTTTTCAGTATCGCTGCGGCTTTGGGGTGCAGATGCCTACTCAGAGGGGAGGCTTCGGGGGACCCAGGTGGGCTGTGTGCGTTGGGAAGAGCTTTTGGGAAACCATTCATCGTCTCCATGCTGTTGCCTCAGGTTGAACCTGCTCTGGCTGCCTTTACAGCCCCTCCATGGGAGCTTCCCCGAGGAGGCTAATAAAACCCGAGGAGCGAGGGGACAGTTTATTGAGATTCTGACCAGAGGCGGGGGGCCAGGAGCTGGCGGAGCTCGGCGGGAGGGAGCAGGGGCGTCGGTGGGGATGGTGCCGGGGATGGGATGGGAGCAGCCGGGAGGGCACTACCAGGGTAGTGGCACACAGGCGAGAGCATCCCTACTCCGCTCCCGCCTCCTGACGTGAAAGAGCAGGGGAAAGAAAAATGAAAAAAAAAAAAGCGAAAATAAACAAACATAAAAAAAATCTGTCCGTCCATCTCGGAGGAGCCCTCGCGATCCATCAGGAAATGGGTCATTTATTTTATTGTAACCGACACTTGGGAGCCCTGGCATGGTCAGAGCTGAAATTTCACACTTTTCTGGCTACCGTAATGGTCTGGTCCGTATGGAGCAAACCGGTTTGAGAAAACAGCCCCCTAATTCACGGGCATCCCTGGCAGAGCTAGAGCCACGCTTCATTTTTCCGAGTGATCCACCAGGTTAAGTTTAAGATGCGACGGACAGAGTCCACCTGGAATAAAAGCAGCGGCAGCCCCGTGCCCCAGGAACCGCTGGGAGCTGGCGGGGCTCCACGCAGCGCGCGGCGAGATGCGAACCCGGCACGGTCTGGGGGTGTTGCGATGTGCAAACAGCACGCGAGATTACAGGGCAATTGGTTTGCACAAAGAGGAGAAAGTTTGGACTCTGACGAAGGTTCCGCTGTAGTTTTCTTTTTTTTACCAAGTGGAAAGCGGAGATCTTGGGGAAGCAGTCTCCCGGATTGGAGTGTGAGAGAGACGGGAGAATTGTGATCTAGAGCCAAATAAAAGGGAAGAGAATTTATACAAAAAAAAAAAAAAAGGCTCTCGGGGCCAGATTTTCACCCACAATTGGAGCCAGATTTTTCCAACTTGCATTTAAGTGTCTAAATAAAAGCTCCGTTTTCAGAAGCGATTAGCGCCCGATGTGCTGAGCGCTCTTGAAAAATCTGACTGTCGGGATTCCTTCTGATTTCTTGAGATTTGGATCTGCCAGCTGACACCCGGGAGGTTCCAGCAGTTACCGGTTGCCCCCAGGGTCCTGTCCCTTCGCCCCCCGATGCTGCTAAGCCCTGAAGGAGGGGCTGGATGTGGGGGGCACAAGCTGGCAGGTCCAGAGGAGTCACTTTGTTCCCCTGCTTTTTAGCTTTTAGCTGCGTGGAGAGCCGCTGTGTTTAGTGCTCGTACTGAAAGGTTTGTCAAACTATTTGGGAATTCTCGGAGTAAGCACGGACAAGGGATCGGGAGCTGCGGAGGAGGCGCAGCATAAAGGGCACGGAGCTGCTGCCCGGCGAGGTGAGATGCAGCGATGCGCGAGATGCTCCGCTCTCCCTGCTAGCTCTCCGTTTGCTCTGGCGCGTATCGCCTGCGAAGCTCCGGCTGCGCCTCAAGCCCTGCGCGACCCTGGGCTGTGGGATCAGCCCTCCCGGTTGCGTCGCCCGCAGAGAATCACCCGCAATTAAACGATATCTGTACGAAGGCATTGCAAGCGATAGCAGCGCTTACCTGCGAGGGGTCGGGGAACGCTGCAGCCTCAACGGCAACATGACCGGGCTGGGGTGAGCTCCGTGGTTCTGCCTTCTAACCAGGGCTGTCCATCTCAGCCAGATTATTCCTTGGTTAAGAGTGGTCACGTCCAAGAGACTGGATCACCCGAGCGGGTAGTTGTGTGTGTGTATATACACACATATGTATGTGTATATATATACATACACTATATGTTTTCTTTGCTATGAACACATCCACATGTGTTTTGTGATCTCCTGTGGTTCAAGCCTCTGGCAGAGAAGTATTTACAAACAAATTGATCAAATGAGCAAAGACTAAAAGAAAATGGTGATCTCTCTCAGGAAGAAGAGCTTGCGGCTGCCGTAGGCTTTTACGGCATTGTTTGTTGGGGTGTAATTTCATGAGAAGCCAAGAACCTCGTATAAATGTTGTGCTTTTAGGCTCCGATTCACAAGGCTCCTAAGGATGTGCTTTTAAATAGAGGAGCCATCCTTTTGAAGTTAATGGGGCTGCTTCGATGGTAAAATGAGGCATGTGCTGAATATGAGCCTAAATACACAACTTTATATGAACTTTATATAGTCATTGTTTAGCGTTGGGTTACAGCTGAACTAATAACGCAACAAATTTCTCTGACATCTGTAGCCTCTTCTTGCTTATGGCAGAGATGCAAAGTGGCTGTGACTTTTATATGGGATATGTATTGGGGGGAGAGAATATTTGTGACTTATTAAAAGCTATGGCTTGAATGAAGAGCTTCCCCGGGTGAGCCTTTATCCGCCCCGTGCTATCGTTCCTGTGCCTGGCTGGCTGCACACCCCTGCATGCCTGGCATGGATATTTGCACAGCGCAAATTTTATATTTAGTTTCCCCCAAATACTTCTTCAATGCAACTTTGAAAGCTGCTTTCTGCCGCTGTTTGCGCCAGTAAAACTTGGCGTTGTGAATGTTTATGGAAGGCAGACAGGAGAGAGGGCACGAACATGTCTGAGGGGAATTCACTTAGGGAAAAAGTCCAGATCAGATAGTCAGACAGCTTTGTGCTGGATTTCCCTAATGGTGCATTGAATTTATTTGGTGTATGTTCATAGGGTTGGCTTTGCATGTTGCCTGTGCCAAGGTAGGGGTGGGCTTTACATGGCTTTGCTTCGGCACCGCTATTTACTCCGTAATGAGCTGAGCGGCAGTGGAGTAGAATAGCCCCATCTTTGCTTTTTTCCAGCTCCTGCCCTGTCCTACCCGAGCCTCAGCCTTTTCCTTTTCTTCTTTTATTCATAACCCCCTTGCTAAAAAACTCAACCCCAAACTAACAAATGTAGGCTGTCTTCCCCCATCCGCAAACTTTACATCTCCTCTGCTGCTCCTCCAGCTCCGGTGGGAGGAAGGAAGCGGCTGAGGGGTTTAACCCTCTCCCAAACCGGTGCCAATGCCCAAGGAGGAGCACGGCCGCATCCACGTGGGCACTGCTGGCTTCCTTGGTCGGGCTGTCCAAGCTGGATTCGTTGGCATCTTTCCCCCTGCCCCTGAAGGGTGATTTTTGTGGGCTCTGCATGAGAAACTTCAATTTCTCATTTTTCAATGAAAACGCTAGATTGCGTTTTCTTAGAAGAGTTTTGCTTTGCCCCCCCCCCCCCTCTTCTTTCGGAAGAGGAAATGCGAGAGAAAGCGAGTCTGGCTTCAACCAGATTTGGTGAAGAACTCAGTTCTTCTATGTAAAATTTATGCTGGAAATGAAGAAGAAAAAAGCCTCACTTGTACTTTTTCATCTCAGTTGCTTCTCTTTACCTTCCCTTAGAAGAATGGAAGCAGTTTGATTTCACCTGCAGTTTTCAGTGGAAAAAACATCGTAGCTTTACCCCAGCTGGGGCTCAGCCGCAGCCCTGGCTGCGACACCAAACCTGCCGCAGAACTTTGCGTGGTCCTTTCCTGGACCCACCAGTGCTGGTGCCAGGGCTGGAAGGGGCTTTGGGAGCTTCTCTCCAGGATCTGGGCTGGGATTTGTGCCTGACATGATGGGACAAGGGTGTTGCTCGCAGCCCGGGCTGCTGGAGGTCTGAACACCATCCCCCCCCGCCACTTTCCCACCCAAACTGGGAGGACTGGCAGGTCTGAGTACGACATCACGGGTTTTAACTTGAGTTTTGGCAAAAAGGGTCTCCACCCTTGAATTAAGTTCATAAGATAGTGTAATCCGTGTTGTAACTTCTGGATTCTCCCTTTACGAGTCCGCTTTGATCTCGGAGGGCTTGTCTGCCTGCCATTGCTGCACTGGTTCAACCTGATTTGGCTTGAAACAGGCTTGGTGCTGCTGGCGCAGAGCCCTGCACCGAGACTCCCTTCTATCGATTTTTGATCCAGTCTTATCTGACAAATCTGTACCTGCCAGGCGTGAGGGTCTGCGGTACCGCGCCGCTCTCCGGCACTGCAGCATCGCAGCCGAGCAGCCCTCAAAGCCACCAGTCCCTGCGCTGCTGCCGCCTCCTCCTCCTCCTCCCGACACAGCCCTCGATCAGAAAAACCCTCAGAAGTCGCAAGCTGTTTTGTTTCCTCTTCCTTTCTCGCGCTGGCATGTGCTCGCGCATCTGAAGTCGTTGGGGGCCTGAATCCTTGCAGCTCCCCTTGGCTTTAACAAATCCCTCCTTATTCCCCTGCTCGAAGCACCCCGAGCCAACGGAGTTTGTAGGATCTCCAGACAGAGCCCAATACCCTGAGCCTGGGAGGGCTGGAAATACAGAATAAAGATGGCCCTGGGCACTTTCTGTAGGCAATATCGTATGAAACCTATCTGAGCGACACCAGTCAATCACCCTGGTAATGATGCTTAATTACTGAGGAATTGGAGTGGTCTAAGACCCACCCGAGAGCATGTGCTGATGGGGTTTGGGGTTCCTGTTGACGCCAGCTGCATGGGAGCTGCCCGAAGCTTCGCTTGGCTGCTTTGCAGTGCCTTGAACTCATCTCAAAGCACCTCCGAGCTCACAGCACCATCAGAGCCACTGGAAACCAGTTAGAAACGTGTCCTGGGCGCTGGAGGAGGGCAGAGGTGCCCTCTCGTGACAAGGAGAAGTGGGCAAGATGTTCACGGGTGGCACCCAGCTGTGTGCTGAGACCCCGTCCGCAGCACCCTAAGGAAGGCAGGAGGGAAGGGTGGGAGTTGGCGTGGCCGTGCCGTGGGTTTCGCACCATCCGAGGGGTTGCTTTATGCATTGTTGGATTCGGGGGAGGGTGGCAGGAGACCTGGTGGGCTGGGGCATCTTCTGTGTCAGTGGCTGATGTCACAGCTCCTCGAGGCAGGTGGCTGAGTGACAATCCACGCGTAGGACCTTTTCTGCTCAAAGTTGGTGCCGGTGGGTGAAGGGAGATGCTCTGAAACATGCAGAAGGCACCGAAACGCAGAATATACTTGATCTCCTGTGTGCTTTATTCAGGTTTTTTATATCGGCATCAGGGATGGAGGGAAGCCAACAGCCATGCGGGGTTGGCAGTGCTCCCCTCGATGCTCGGAGGACACGCAGATGACGCTGCGTGCTCCCTTGCCAGGCTGCCTTAGAGCTCGTTGCGTTGTGCTGTGCTCTGGAGTGATGGTCTGGGAAGTGCTTTGAGGCCCATGGATAGAAGATGGGGCGAGGAACAAGTCCCACTTCTGCATCCACTCCACGTGTAATGCCCTGCAAGAAAATTTGCCTTTAAACATCATATTTGTTGGCGTGTTCATTGTCCAGCCAGTGCCAGCTCGGGGATCAGGTGTGATTAATGTCAGTTTGAGAATTTAAATTTTATGTATTTCTTAAGGGATGAAAATTCCACCCATGCATCTCACTGGCCGCTGGGTTGCCGTGGGACTGAGGTGCCCACAGCTGGAGGTGACTGGGAGGAAGCTGGTCTGTTATCTGCTGCCCATCTGTCAGAGGTGGGGTGCCCCGCTGAGGTTTGGGCTTGGGTTGCCGGTGGTGGGAACCCACCGAGTTTAGCTGGGCTTGGCTTTGGGGCATGTTCAGAGCATCAGAAAGAGCCTTTCAATATGTGGCAACCCGCCAGCAAATTAGAATGGAAAGATAATGCAAAATGGATGCATTGTATAGAACTCATCCATCTTTCCTCTCGATTACTTACTGTTAAACTTGTCCTGTCCGCAGATGCTTGATGTATTGACTTTGGCAAGGACTAACCGCAGAAGTCTGGGGGATGATTAGAGTCTTCCTCTGGGCAAGTTGAGGACAAGGGGTTTTGAGATTTCTTTGAGATTTCTTGCATCTTTTGAAGCACCAAGGTTTTGACTCCACTCAGAGGCTGGCACTCATCTGAGTGGGTGTGATGTGTGCTCCATGCCAGCGTCACCAGCCCAGGATCAGGGCGGGGAAATGTGGAGTGGAAAGGTAGCACCGCAGTTTGATAGAGAAGGGAATATAAGACAGAGCGTTTTTCCCAGCTCTGGGCATCAACCAGTCCCTTCCCTCTGTTTCTGAATTGTAGCAGTTCTTCTAAAAATGGGAATGAGTTCTCCGAGGATTTCGAAGGGATGCTTGTGGACAACTCAGTCTCATCAGCATCCTGGAAAAAAACTCATCAGTTGTTAGGCGTGATTCTCCATGTACAAAGCTGTTCTGAAAAGGAGCTAATGGGGAGAAACCAATTAGACAGATTTATTAGCCCAAGATCAAATTCTGGTTGCTGAGATGATTGATGGAAAGGATTAATCATGTCGTGCTTGCTTGCCAGAGATAACTGCTAGCCAAGGCGAGTGGGTCTGTGTGAGACTCTTGCGTGGATGATGTGTTTCTCCGAAATCCTGTAGCTGGTTCACTTCTGCACCCCTCCAACTGCAAGAAGCCAAATGTCTTTGTTGGCTTTGTCCAGTCTCCTCAGGAGGGGCCTCCTGGATTGTTTCTCTTCAAGGGATGAGCCCGGTTTTCTCTCTGCTTTTCTTTCTGCCACTGCCGCTTTAATCTTGTCATTATACATATTTGCATATTTCTTTCTCAACCTCCTCTTCCTTTTATTCCACCCCCAAAGCTCTTTCCCGTCAGCCACCCTGCAGCTCTGGCTTTGCTCTTGCACAGGCGCAGCTGGGGCTCTCCTCTCTTGCCTTAGCCAGGTCCCCCGTGAACACAACCTCTGTGGCCAGGGAGGCCGTTTGCTGGTGTGTGGTTTGTAGAAAAGTTGTTTCTTCCTGAAGATTTAGGATGGGAGGGCGAGCAGGTCACTGGGGTTGGAAGGAAGGAGGATAGCAGCCCGAAATAACACCAGATGCTGTTAGAAGAAAGGGTGTTAGAGAGTTTGTTGCACTGATGGCATTAAGCTGAGGTCTGGTGGGAGAAGGTGTTTTGGGGGCAGTGGAGTGGTTCTTTGGAAGACCTTTGCTTTTTCTTTCTGCGAGATACGTAAAAGTCATCGTTTAAATCGGTCATTCCTGAGCAGGCTGCAAGCTGGGTCCCTTTTCAGGACAAGAAAAGGGATGCTCTTCTTTCCCGTTCCATCCCTCACGGATCCTGCTCAACTGCAGCGCATTCGGGGGCTTTTTGATGGGGTTCTGCCACTTTATTTCTTGCTCTGTGGGACTGTGCCTGACCTGCCCCATACCACAGCCTAGGGGCTGTAGTCTAAATCTACCTCAATCTGCCACCTCAGTGGTGAAGCCAGGCCCTGAAGCAAGGGGCCAAGCAGGGGGTAAAGGGACCCTGGGGGGCAGCACTGGAGTGGGGGGACTGGTGATGGGTAGCGACATGGCCAGGAGAGAGCGGTGATGACCTGAACTCTGGCAGAAAAATTCAATGCTGTAAAAAATGCCCTAAATGTAGGGCTCCCCCCCAACCTTTAGGAAATGCTAGCCCAGATCTGCATTTTTTAACTTATATGCTCAAACTGAATAGTCTTGATGTTTTGAGCATTAATGCTCAAAACCAAAGCGATGCCTCCAATTCTTAGACCTCTGGTTTGAAGCTCTTTGTGAACTCAGGGGAAGACTTTTCCATGGTTCCTCCCCATTCCCACATTGAGGTTTTTCTTCCAAACCACGAAGGCTCCGAAAGTTCAACCTGGACCTCCGGCACCTCCGTGAGGTGCTGGGTCAGGAGGTCTGGATTTGGAAAAAAATTCAAATATCTGTCTCTGATGAAGTATGACTCAAACCTTAGTAATTCCGCGTTTGAGGAAGGAATTGGGATCACTGGTTGTGCTCAAGCATCATCTGCTGAATTTGGTATGTGGTTTTTTCCTGCCTTGCCAATGCACGAGCAGTTCCAGCGAGGATCTCATGTGCCTGGTCCTGCTGGGAGGTCCACGTGTTGGTGGGTTTAATGGTACAACAACCGACCGGCACGTGGGGAAGTGGAGAGGTGTGTTGGCTTGGCTGGCGAAGCAAAAGGTCATAAATCACAGGTGAAGCGGCTGAAGCCTGGAGGCAGAGCCCATCCGAGCGGGCGGCTGGCGCTGGGTTGTGCTCGGAGGTGTGGTGGGGATCTGCTGTGGGTTTCTAGCAGGTGTCTGCTTGTTTGTGCTTTTGTTCCCTTGTCAGTGAAGGGAGTATAGCGATAATATTCCTGCTTTGCAGAGATGCTGGCAAATTGAAAACCTATCAATTTATAAGGGAAAAGCAAGTAATTTCAGCTACAACTTTTCTCCGAGTCCCCCTGGCAACGTTTGTGTCTTAGCAACCGCATTTTCCTATTTAAAAATGTTTAAAACATTAAAAAACAACAACAACAACACATTAAGCACAGGATTAAGTGCTTTCCTGAATCAAAGCCTAACTAGATAAATGAAATGCTGTTAATTGAATCAGGGATGCACTGTGTTTTCAGCCCCCAAATTTGCATAACATTTGCATTTGATTGAAAAGCCATCATTGATGTTGTTCAGTTCTACTAGGTCCCCCCCATGTCTCTGGCTTTGGCCGTCCTCCTCCTGCCCCGAGGAGCTGCATAAATGGTTTTGGGAGGAGATGGCCAGGACAGGATCGGTGCTTGCGGTCGGGGAGAGCCCAGAGCTTGGCCGTACTCTGCCATCAGCGCTCGCTGCCTCAGCGTCTTGGTGCCCTTAGTCACCTCTGCTTTGAGAAATGCGTGGTGGGGGGCGGAGAAGGTCCAGGAGGTGTTGAATATAAGGGAGATGCTGTAGCCAGCGTCCCACAGAAAGCGTGTCCGGTGGGTGTGCGGCTCCGGGATGACTGCAGAGCTGTTGCTGACACCCTAACGCAGGGCGTTGCGGGGCGGAGGACCAGCAGCTCCTGCCACGGTGCTCGGGGTCCGTCCTTTCTCTAGCAGGCGTTGGCTAAACGGACCCCTTGCTTTGGGGCTAAAGAAAAAATCAAGTAGTCAGGACAAAACCTGGACCAGGAGGGAAGAAGGAAGTGCGCGGGGCTGGCTGTGCTGGAGGTGGCCACGCTGTGGGGCCGTTTCGCTCGTGGGGGTAACCCCTGCGCGGGGGGTTGTCGTTGCTCCCTAAAGATGAGCCTGGTATAGAGCATCGTGCTCCGGTAACGCAGGCGGTTGTGAGTGTCCGCTCCCTGCGGGTCACAGGGAACGTTGTTCCTGAGAAGGCAATAGTCAGGGTGACCTGAGCACCTTGCACCCTCCGTCCTCCTCTCCTCCCTGCACCCGCTGCGCCCATCCCTCCAGCTGCCTCTGTGCTGCCGGTGCTGGTGATGCTGGGGGTCAAAACCCCCTTGGCGAAACAGCCCCAGTCCTTCGGTGAGCCCCTGCCTGCGCTGCGAGGCTCCGCGGGGTAGGGGAAGGAGACGCGTCCGTGGGGTGCGATGGGGAGACGTGGGTTTTATCCCAAGCTCTGCTCGGTGGCTGTGGGTGCAGTGATGCTCCTCTCCGGACACCTCTCCCGATTTTTCTGACAAGAGCAGCTCTTGGCTGGTGGCTGAAATAACTTTACTGGGAGGAGGTGGCAGCCAAGTCCCTTGGAGGCTCCTTGCTGGAGGCAGGGATGCGCCATGCTGGTGATGCAGCGAGGATCTGCTCTGCCCCCCCAAAGCATCCCCTCGAAAGCACCCCGCGGGGCTCGTGCGAAAGGGAGAGGGACCCTCGAGCGAGGCCAGGCTGTGCTGGTGCTGCTTTGCCATCGGCTCCGGCTCGCAGTGGCCAGCCCCAGCCTCCCGCTGGCCCCCGGCCAGGCTGCCTGCTCCTAACTAGCTAGTGCCCCTTTCTTGGGTCCCTGCCACCGCCGCTGCCGTGCCAGTCCACTCCAGGGAATTACCAGCAGATTCTTAATTAAGTGGGAGGCTCTGGCCGCTCTGTCGAAGGAGATCTCTGGGGATGCATCCAGGGGTAAGAGAAGAGGGATCCTGATGGCTGAATCTGCACTGGGGTGTTGCCCAGGGAGATTTAAAAATTAAAAACCAAAAAAAAAAAAACCAAACCCAGCCCCAAAACCTAATTTTAGATTCTTGATGATTCTGCCTGCCTGGGGGATCGGGGTTTTCTGCGGAGGTTGCTGCGGGTACCAACCCGTTCGTGCCGATGTGCCGTGGGCACCTGAGGTTGCACGGTTCTGAGGACGCAGCCACCAGCGTGGCACCGAGAGCCGGCGATGCCGTGTGGGTGGGAGGGCTCCGGGTGCCTTGGGGACACAGCGGGGTTTCCAGCTGGCTCCAGGGCTGTCGGAGACCGGCAGCCAGGTGATTTCTGAATGAACGGCGCTTTCCTTTGCTGCCGCTCTTTCCCGCTTCACCTTAGTGTTTCTCCCTTCTGGAGAAGGGGTTCCTCCTGCTGCCCTTTGGGTTTGACCCATGTGGTGTTGATCAGCACAGCGCGAGAGGGTGGGAAATCTCCCCGGTACCTGGATATTGCGGGATCCTCCGTGGTGCTTTGCTCTGTCTCTCTGCTTTTCCCTCCCGTGAGGTTTAACCTGTGTTGAGCTCTGTGAGGAGCTTGGCTGAAGGAAAACCCCAGGAAAGCCTTTGATGGAGCAGATCTTGGTGTTTCCACCGCTAATGAGGCATGATCCAAGATGCTCGTCTGTGCCGTGGCTCCGTGATGTAGGTCCCACCGCAGCCTCCTGTTACAGCCCGGGTGCTTCAGGGTGTGTGTGGGGTTTATTCGATGAGCCCAGCCCACGGCTGGGGAGGATTTGCTGAGAGCATCAAGAGATCGCAAAGGTCTCGCTTTGCCTCCCGGTTCTGCAGGAGAGCCTGCAGATCTGCAGGGGGCTGCCGGGCACCTTGGCAGGTTTTTGAGGGCTGAAGGCCGGACGTAGTGGGATGCTAAAATCCCATTATCAAAAATAGCATCACTGGTGTGGAGCAGGAGGAGGGCAACGCCGGGCTCCATCCCCGGGACCCGCAGTTCCTCTCCCCTTACAGCCCTGCAGCTGTTCAACCTTCGCTCTCCACCTCTAATTCTTTTTTTTTTTCTTTTTAAATCAAAAAAGCCACCAGCAAGTGGGCAGAAACCATCCAGATTTGCAAATAGACAGTTTTTTTACCAGGTCCATCAGTCTGCTCCAGCTCACCCCAAGGGTCTGTAAGGCTCCTGCCTTCGGCACAAGACGAGCAGCATCCGTGAGAGCTGTTGGCTTCTCGCGTGGGCTGGAGATGCTGGGGCTGGTCCGTGGCTCCTGCCCGCCCGAGGGGCACGAGCACCAGTGGCGGCTGGCAGCCGAGGTCGGGCGAGCGGAGGTTGTGAGAGCCCTTGAGCGACGTGGGAGGGAGGAGCTCCCGCCTTTGGCACACCATGAATAAAAAGCCGGGGAATCGCTGTCTGGCGGAGTTATTTATTTGGAGTAAAGCTCTGCTCGGCGCGGAGGTGGGAGCAGAACTGGGCTGTTGCGTTCGGTGGTATGAAGAGTGGCACTTTGCGACGAGGATTTAGATACGGCGGGACCTGCTTCTAGCAAAGCAAATAGCGGGGTTTATTTATTCATGAGTTCCTCTGTAATTCTAACCACAGCCGCTGCCGAGGAGCACTCGGATGGAGCCGGATTTGAGCAGGGGCTGCTTTTCGGAGGGGGAGGTTTCCATCCGCCGTGGGGCAACTCCGTGTTGAGCCAGACCTCGCCGAAGGGGTGATGGATGCGGCCCCGATTCCATCCTCCCCCACGGGCGGGATGGGCACCGATGGAGACGGGCCACCAGTTTCTGGGGGGTTCATCCCAAGATTTTGTGGGATCCCGCTCTGCTTTGTGCAGCTAACCCGCCTGGGCTGATAAAAGATCCGTGTCTCCCTCCCAGTGTAGCCTCATGGGGATTTAATATCCGTCAGCGATGGAGGCCGCGAGGAGCGGCAAATAATCCCAGTGGCGTGGCCGCGATGGGAGGAATTACCGGTTAATTAACATATTAATAAAAGCACAGCGGCCCTGGTGAGGCGCAGAGCAGCCCCTTCGCCTTGCCCGGCCAGCGTGGATGCGGGCGATGCTCTGCCCGGGCAGGCGTTCCAGCGAGCTCAGCAAAGGAGAGCCGATTCTTTTTTATTTTATTTTTTTTAGGGAGAGAAAATTAGATGCCACCAGCAGAATTAGGGTGTGAGGACATAAATGGCTCTTTTCTCTCCGTAGCACATTGGATTCTGGTCACGTATGTGCAGAACACATGCTCTGCCCGTGCGGATGCTTGGAGCTATCTGGAGAAGTTTCCGTGGCAGGGGTGGGTGGTGGGAGACCTGCAGGGTTTTCTCTATCGCTTCAAATCCTTTTGACCCTCCCTGGACTGTGACATTCTTTGTATTCTGAATTTCTTAATCTCTCTCCAATTTGTTTGGGGATGCGGATTAGTAAAGGAGAGGTCTGGGTTCAGAGCATGCTCCCCCCTTGGCTTCCTGCAACCGCCCCCCAAAACTGCAATTTTAAGGGTTGGATTGGTTCCTTTTTCCTTACCCACCTGGTTTGCATCTGTGGTAGAGACAAAATTTGGTGTTTCAAAGCCTTCCTGGTGCTGAGCTGATGGGAGCACTGAAAATGTTGGGTTTTTTTATGCTTCATTTTGACTTTTAGAGGGGAGGGCAGCCCCAAATCTGTCCATCCCATCGCTCTGGTCTGAATCTTTGGGACATCTTTGGTAACTTTGGGAAAGATCAGTCCTGGTTTTGTTTGAAGCCAAGTCATCCAGCCAGCCCTTCCGGGGATTTGGATGTGTGTGGGTTTGCATCGGGAGCTTGGATCAGAGGGGATGCTGGAGGGGACACTTTTACCTCGCAGGATGAAGGGGCTGAGGAGGAATCCTTACCTGTGTGGCTAAAGAATACTGATGGCTTTGGGCCATTTCATGCTGAGATGATTTCTTCTCATTGACAAATGAGCTGAGCCACCTTCTGAAGTTGTGTAATTAGAAGATAAGGATCTGGAATCTCATTTTGTCGATTTTTTTTTTTTTTTTTTTTAAATTATTTCACGCATTTGTAAAGACTTTGGAATTGAAGCCTGGGTCTGTGATGAGCAGGTCTGAAGGTATTTGCTCAATATAGCACTGTGAGCGCCGAGCTGCCTGCCAGTCGTGGCATTTATCTTCATTTAGGCATCTTAAAATTCAGTGTTTTTGGCTATTCCTGAGAAACAGAGGCCAACGGGGGGGAGGGTACCAGCCATCTGTGGGGGCTTGGTACTGTTTGCATATGGGTCGCACCCACCAAGCTGCGTCCTTCGAAGCCTTGGGCACCTAAAGATGTCGTTGCCTTTGGGTGGGGGCTCCTGGGGTATCTAGCAGCACGTCGGGGTGCTGGCAGCCGCGGCGGCGTGGCTGCGTGCCGGTGCCGGAGCCGCCGGACGAGCCCTCGGCTGCTCTCAGCTGTCTGCGGCAGCTGCTGGGCCGGGGGGGCACAGCACCCCCGGGGTAAATTTGGCATCAGAATTAAAAAAGGAGTTTCTATTTTGGGAAAAGTGAGGTTATGAAGAGCCAAAAGCGTGAGTGGAGAAGCAGCCTGAGACCATCTCGGGGGGGTGGAGCTGGGATGCCCGTGCCTTGATCTCTCCGGTTAAAATTCAGCCGGGTTTTTTCGATGTGGTGGTGATGCTCCAGTGGCTGGTGGCATCCCGAGGGTCGTCCCTTCGTGCCTCCAGTGCAGGAGGGCACGTTACGTGAACGCATGGCTCCCTTTTGCTTGCTAATCCTTCTGTTCAATCTGGCAAAAGTCTCTACCTTTCCAGCTGTGCCCACGTTTGGGCTCCAACCCGTGCTGAAGGGTCGGGGAGTTTTGGCGTCTTGTTCTCGGTGAAGCTCCCGATGTAAATCCAGCACGAACTGGGCTGGGTGTAATTAGCCAAAAGCCATCAGAAACCCTAGTAGCATGTGGAAGTGCAAAGCTTGATTAGATACACCAGTGTGCCCCAGTTCAAAGTGAGATGGCCGTGTTTCGGACACCAAATGTATGTTTTAATTGCTTTTCATTTATTTCAGGAGCCGGAAAATTCAAATCCGAAACATCCCACCCCAGCTGCGATGGGAGGTAAGAGGAGCAAGTGGAGAGGTGGAGATCAGATTAAGGATTAATTCCCCCCCCCCAGGTTTCTGTATTTGGGATTAAAGTTGATTTATCCTTTTCTTTGTAATTAATTGGATCTAATTATACAAGCTCCTTGTGTCTACGTAGCGTATTCCTCTTCCATTACAAGAGTAAATTCAACTGGTAGAAGCAACGTAAGCTAAACCAACAAAAGTCCCCATTAATAACGGGGTTATAGGATTTATTTGTTGTATAAGGAACAAAATGGATCCTCTCCTCCCGCTGGCTGCTGGGACTTCTCCCCGATTCCTTTTTTCTTTTTGCCCCTGTCTCAGCTGGCTCCGAGGCCCCTTGGTCCAGCGTCCTGGGGCAGGCAGGAGCTTCATCCGTCTAATTGCTTGTGAAATCTTAATGACTGGAAAGCTGCCTTGATTGATTGTATTTCCCTGGTCTGTCCCGACAGTCCCAGTGTAAAGTGTTTGTTTTTTTTTTTTTCCTCCCTTTTCCAGGTTCTGGATGGTTTGCTAGCCCAATACGGCACCGTAGAAAACTGCGAGCAAGGTAGGACTGAAAAAAGAAGCTGTATTTAAGATATTTTCTGCCCCAGCTATTTTGGGGGGGAAGGAGGGTGAGGAGGGACATGCGGTTTTCCTTTGTCAGCAGAAGCCACAGCTAAAGATGTCAAGAGGTCTCAGCCTGGTTGCTGGGGCTTTGTTTTTGTTCCCTGTTGCTGAAAGACGAGTCCCGTGCAGTGGCTTTGGGCAGCGCATGTGGCTGTCCCTGCGTCGGGTGCCGGGTCAGCATCGTTCCCCCCGCACCCGTGGGTACCCACCAGCAGCTGCCTCGGGGGAAGGTGCGGGATGCTCTCCCGAGGCCGGCCGGGGACTATCTGTCTCCACTCGGCAGATTTTATCTCAGCCTCTAATGGCCATCAGTTGAGGTTTAATATTGCCCCCGGGATGTTTAATGAGAGTAGAGTTACCATAACCCTCCTAGAAATGGGAAGGAAGGCTCGGAGGAGCTCCTGGGATCATCCCTGGGCTCTGGCGAGGGATGGCAGGATGGAATGGGCTTTGGTGGCTTTGCTGCAGAGCTCAGTGGCATATCGGGACCCTTTAAATAAGGTGGGAGGGTCTGAGCTGCCCAGGATGAGTCCCAGCGTGGGGACCCTCTTCTCCCTTGCAGGAGAAAAATGTTGGCAAATCCCTAGGGAGCCCCAGCAGGGCCCCGTCCAAGGGGGGACTCATCCGAAAGGGGATTCTCCGCTTTTTGGGGGGCTTTGGCGTTTGCGTTGCCTCTCTAATTTCTGCCTCTTTTGCTCACAGTGAACACGGACAGCGAGACTGCCGTTGTCAACGTCACCTACGCCAACCGGGAACAGACCAGGCAGTGAGTGCTCTGCGTCCCCCGGGAGCTCCGGCTGCCCTCCCTGCCCTTCCCCGCTTCCAGAAAACAGCATTTCCAGTGCTGGGAGTCCGATTATCCCTGAATTCCTAAATTTTGGCTAAGAATGCAGCAAATCTTTGAGGAAACCACCCAGAACTCTGATTTCTTTGCTTTCAGGTGAAAGCCCTTTAGAGGACATCCATGGTTTTGGGATTTTCTCTGCAGTTCGGAGAACAAAACCATAACTTTTTGCCCAAGGAAAAGTAGAGATTTTCTTATCCTGACATGATTTCAGGAGTTATGTTTCCAGAAAAAGTAATAAGGAGACCAAATATCGTAGGAGCTGGTAGGCGTCAGGCAACACATGTCCTCTCTGGCTGATGGCCGTGTCACTGGCAGACTTGCAGCTCCTTTCCCCACCCTACCCAGGGAAGATCAGGCTTTGCATTAAATGCAAAGGGAATATTAATTGGGTTTTCACTGCTGTTTTTTCGCTTTCCTTTTGCCCTGGTGAAAGGCTCTGGAATGCTGGAAAAGGGATGGGATCAGCACTTTCCTTGGAGGGCAGCCTGGAGGAGTGCGGGGATTGATTTTCACCCGGGAAGGTTTCTGTCACCGAGGCGGGAACGTCTCAAATGTGGCCACGGTGGCCAGGCTGCTGTCCCCAGGGACACTGCTTGTGGTCACCGGCCAAAGCACCAGCTTCCACATTCCTGCCTGGCCGATACTTCAGCTGTCAAACCCAGGTTTGCTGTGGTTGCACACGTCGCCGCAGCAAACCTTCACGGGGGAACCGCGGTCTTGTTTTACTTTCCATGATAACATGGGGCAGGGTCCGGCTGTGGAGCCCAGCAAGGGGAACGCTCCTGGTTTGTTCTCCTATCACTTGTCCAACCCTACCAGCCCTGCTCCTTGCACTCCATAAGGCGAAATATTTTGGGTTTCTTTCACTGGGAAGCACCCAGCGAAAGAGTTTGATGCAAGTAGTTTTGCTCTTGGATCTAGAGCCCTTCTCCCGTGCTTTTTCCTCCTCCGGGGAAGCGTTGTGCTTTGTTGAGCATCTTTCCCTTGGTTGCTTTGCGTCCTGCAGGGACGAGGCTGCTAGCAGGAAAAGTCTCTGTTCAGCCAGTTTTAGGGGTTTTTTATTTGGGGTTTTTTTGCAAAAGTTGAGTCACTGACCACTTTCTGGAGAGCTGCAGTTTTGGTTTTCTCTGTATAAAGCTGGGGAGGTTGGAAAGAGCGGCGGAGAGCGGTGGCCAAAGCGGTGGCTTTGCCCTTGCTGCCAGCCCCATCTATCGACAGCTTTCAGCTCTTGCAGTCCCTGACGTCCCGCCGGGAAAGGGGTTTGGAGTTACCAGCCAAAAATCATAAGGTGGAGGGAGACGTGGGAATCGCTCCCTGCACAATCCTGTCCTGCACCCATCGCTCCCATCCCCTCCCCTGGGTGCTCGGAGGGGTTCCCCTTGAAGTACTTTGGCTCATCCAGGCTGGGCGGAAAGTCCTGTCAGGTCCCCACGGCATCTGTGACGTCTCCTTTCCCCGCTCCTGGTGCTTACTTGCTGGGCGTTACGCCAGGGAGGGCTTGGCCCCTTTTGGCTCGAGCTGATGCACTTCCACTGGGTGTGGGACTGTGCCAGGAGGGACCCCCACCCCATCCCTTCTCCCCTTCCAGAGCCATCATGAAGCTGAACGGGCACCAGCTGGAGAACCATGCGCTGAAGGTCTCCTACATCCCCGATGAGCAGTCCGTGCAAGGGCCGGAGAATGGGCGGCGGGGTGGCTTCGGGGCACGCGGTGCCCCCAGGCAGGGCTCCCCTGTCGCGGCGGGGGCACCGGTCAAGCAGCAGCCAGTGGACATCCCCCTCCGCCTCCTGGTGCCCACCCAGTACGTGGGTGCCATCATCGGCAAGGAAGGGGCCACCATCAGGAACATCACCAAGCAGACGCAGTCCAAGTGAGTCCGTGCTCCCACGCGCTGGTTTGCACCTTGCTGGAGTACCGTGTCCAGTTCTGGGCTCCCCAGTTCAAGAAAGATGAAGAGCTACTGGAGAGAGTCCAGCGCAGGGCTACAAGGATGATGAGGGGACTGGAACATCTCCCCTACGAGGAGAGGCTGAGGGAGCTGGGCTTGTTCAGCCTGGAGAAGAGAAGGCTGAGAGGGGACCTTAGAAATGCCTCTAAATATCTGCAGGGTGGGTGTCAGGAGGATGGGGCCAAGCTCTTTTCAGTGGTGCCCAGCGACAGGACAAGAGGCAATGGGCACAAACTGAGGCACAGGAAGTTCCGTCTGAACATGAGGAAGAACTTCTTCCCTCTGAGGGTGACGGAGCACTGGAACAGGCTGCCCAGGGAGGTTGAGGAGTCTCCTTCTCTAGAGATATTCAAGACCCGCCTGGACAAGGTCCTGTGCAGCCTGCTCTGGGTGACCCTGCTTCAGCAGGAGGGTTGGACTGGATGACCCACAGAGGTCCCTTCCAACCCCTACTATTCTGTGATTCTGTGATTCTGTGAATCAAGGGATCTGCAGTGACACACGAGGCTGGATTTATTTTTTGGAGAAGGGGATTTTTGAGGCCCCTCCAGCTCTCCTGCTGTGCAGGGTCATGTGTCCAAGAGCAACCTTCCCATGACCTGCCCCAGCCAGGCTTTCCTGGCTGCACTTCCCCACGTGTCTCCCTTGGCCGGGGCTGCCCTGGCTGCTTCAGCCGGTCTCGTTTAGCCCGAGCCTGTGGAGCTTCACCCGCCTGCTCTTGCATTTGGCCCCTGAGCTTGTGTTGGCTACAGCTCTTGTCCCCCAAGGAAGGCTTTATCGAAGACGTGAAGTGATGGACAGCCCAGCCCATCCCCCAGGCACGTGCTTGTTCCATCACTTCATCATTCCTGTGGCTTAAAATAAATAGATGCTGATGCCTTATTTGGATTTCTGTGATTTGAGCCGCTAGCCGCCGTGTCCACGTGGAGTATTGAGCCCAGAATTAACTCCCGTCCCTCTCCCTGGGTGCATATAACCTTACGCTCGAGCGTGAGCTCCAGGCGGTCCGTGGGGACGTGGGGGGAACGGGGCAGTGGGGAAGCTGCAGAGCCGCTCCCCGGCCCCAGCGCCCATCCCGTGCTTGCAGGATCGACGTGCACCGGAAAGAAAACGCGGGAGCTGCAGAAAAAGCCATCAGCATCCACTCCACCCCCGAGGGCTGCTCCGCCGCCTGCAAGATGATTTTGGAGATCATGCAGAAGGAGGCGAAGGATACCAAGACGTAAGGTTTCCTTCTGCCTTGCTGTGCGCAGGTGTCCCATCTGTGGCTCTTTGCCGGGCTCTGGCACCGTCCCAAGGAGCTGGGTGATGCCCCCACGTGTGCAGGAGCTTTGGCTTGGGAGACCAGGGGACTCTTGAGTGAGGGGACTTGAGGTTCCCCCATCTCTCTGTACCAAATACCTCCTCTTCTGGCTGCAGTAATCCTTCACGTTGTTTTCTTTCTCCATTCTTCTCTCAAGAGCTGATGAAGTGCCTCTGAAAATCTTGGCCCATAACAACTTTGTGGGGCGCCTGATCGGCAAAGAAGGGCGAAACTTGAAGAAAGTGGAGCAGGACACGGAGACAAAGATCACCATCTCATCGTAAGACTCCTCACTCCCTTTGGGGAAACCAGGGCAGACCTTCCTTGGCCTGGGGTGGATGGGGAGGATGAGGAGGAGAAGCGTGACGTGTTGAGAGCAGGCAGAGATACCTGGGAGGATGAGGAGGAGACGAGTGACATGTTGAGAGCAGGCAGAGATACCTGTGTGTCAGCTGGGAAGGCAGCCTGTGGCGTGGGTGCTTTACTGCCCAAAGCTCTCTTGAAAAATCTTGGTTTATATTTTCTGTATTCCCCTCCTCATCCCTTTGGTGTCTCCTCGCTGTCCTTTCAGGGCTGCAGAGCTCAGGACCATCTGGTTTGATGGCCAGAACTGGAGTTTTAAGCTGTGTTTTTGGGGTGAAGGCAGGGTGGATCTCCCAGTACAAACTGTGATGCTGGTTCCTGCTCTGACTGGGAGCAGGCAGTCCCAGCACATGGTGGCAGTGGCATCCCATGTCCCCAGCACCCCAACAGCACCCATGGGAAGGACCAGAGGACGTGGTGTAGCGCTGGTCGGGCAGGGCAGGGTCTCAGCACTGACGCTGGCTTTCCCATCAGCTTGCAGGACCTGACTCTGTACAACCCTGAAAGGACCATCACGGTGAAGGGTTCCATCGAGAACTGCTGCAAAGCAGAGCAGGAGATCATGAAGAAAGTGAGGGAAGCCTATGAGAATGACGTGGCTGCCATGAGCGTGAGTGGGGTTCAGTCCTGCCCTGCATCTCAGCTGACGGGAGCTCTCTAGGAGGTTGCCTTGATAAAAGCAACGAGCATTTCTCTCCTCTTGTCCTCAGTTGCAATCTCACCTCATCCCTGGCCTTAACCTGGCTGCGGTTGGCCTCTTCCCTGCCTCCTCCAACGCAGTACCTCCTCCACCGAGCAGCGTCTCTGGGGCCGCGCCGTACAGCTCCTTCATGGTAGGTGAACACCAGGCAGCTCAAACTGCTCCTGCTTCCAGCTCGGGGATCTCCCCTGCATGGAGAAGACCCTTGCGGTGGTCAGGGTTATGCCTTCAGTATCCCCTGCGGTCAGCAGACAGGTCAGTTCCAGCGTGGGTGCAGGATCTGGCCTTCAAAACTATTGCAGACGTGGTGGAGAAGGTGCTCAGACCCCCTGCCCACCTCAGAAGGTGCAGGGTCTGGTGGTGGCTCAGCCCTGCACCCTTGGGAGAGGGGTGGACATCACTTGGGAGGGGGGTTGGAGCCTTGATCCCCATGGTGGCACTGAGCCCTGAGCTGGTGACGCTGTGCCTGCAGCCTCCGGAGCAGGAGACGGTGCACGTCTTCATCCCCGCGCAGGCGGTGGGTGCCATCATCGGCAAGAAGGGCCAGCACATCAAGCAGCTCTCCCGGTTCGCAAGTGCCTCCATCAAGGTAGGGTTGCTCTGGTGGGGACCCCCCCTTTGCCAGCAAGTCCTCGAGCAGGGTCCTTTCTGGCTGGGAACACCACCCGAAAAGCCCAGGTGGTTGGGCTAGGGGCCCAATCCTGTGGCGCAGGGTGGGAGGGCACGGCTGCCTCCCTGCCCGAGGTGCTCCCCGCCGCAGCCACCATCTCTCTGCCCCCTCCAGATTGCCCCTCCAGAGACGCCGGACTCCAAAGTGCGCATGGTCGTCATCACGGGCCCTCCAGAAGCTCAGTTCAAGGTTCCCCCTGCGCTGCCATCACCGTGGGGGATTCGGGGTGCCCCTCTCCACCACCCTATGGAGCTGGGAGAGATGGAGCGGGGTGGTGACCCCCATTTTGAGCCCAGTCTGCAGCTGGGTAAACCCAGCGTCAGCTCTCCCAGGGGCTGAGCTGGTTTGGAACCCCAAGTAACTGGGATTTCATGGGATGCTGGCCCATCCCGGGTCCTGGGGATGGAGACCTACGGAGCCGGTAGGGACACAGGGGGCAGGACATCTTGAGTGATGCCTGACTCCCTGCTCTATCCCCTCCGCAGGCGCAAGGCAGGATTTACGGGAAGCTGAAGGAGGAGAACTTCTTTGGACCGAAGGAAGAAGTGAAGCTGGAGACGCACATCCGGGTCCCCGCCTCGGCTGCGGGCAGGGTCATCGGCAAAGGGGGCAAAACCGTAAGGAGAAGCGATGCTTGGATGGGGCTGGGAGCACCCTGGGGGTGACGACGTCGCTGGGAGGGTGGCTGCTTCACGCTGGTGCCTGGGGACATCCCAGGGACCGGTTTCCTGGTGGGCTGGCTTGGGTTTCCCGGAGGGGCTCAGCCTTCCCGCAAGGCGCGACGGGGTGGTCTCTGCCCCTGCCCCGCAGGTCAACGAGCTGCAGAACCTGACGGCGGCGGAGGTGGTGGTGCCGCGGGACCAGACCCCCGACGAGAACGAGCAGGTCATCGTGAAGATCATCGGGCACTTCTACGCCAGCCAGGTACATCCCCAGCAGCTTCTGCGCTTGCAGTGGTGGGTTCTCTGATGGCTCGTATGGGGTTGTGTCCATGTGTGTATCCTCCTGGGGAAGTTTTTTCCACGCCTGGCTGGTGGTGTTTGCAGAAGT